>NC_065516.1:36464585-36515030 GCF_006386435.1 Epinephelus moara | reverse complement strand
TCTCACTGCAGCCTGTTCTATTTTGTTCTGAAAATGTGGGCGTGCAGCCTCGTTCTGTGGACGATAAACCAGGTGCAGACTTCCATCTGTGTCACCGCTGATAAGGAAATACAGCGAGTGCTGGACGGAGCAGTGAGTGACAACAACCCCGCCCACATTTAAGAGGACTGTCTGAACACACCGAGGGTCTAGGTACCATGTCTGAAGGCTTACTGCTGGTTCTGAAAGGGTTTGGTGGAGACGGGTCTTAGTAGACTGTTGACATGGAGACATCGCAGAGATCCTGCTGGCTCTTAGGTGAAATACCGGAGAGGAAGAGCTCCCTCCTCAGCAACAGAATTATAACGTCAGGCTGGTTGATGACTTCAGCTTCCCCTCAGATCATAAACCAAAAGTTTTACTCTGTTTACTCCTCACCGCTTTCGTAACGGCTCCTCTTCTGATATTGTATATCCATGGAGGTAATCCCAGGAAAAAGTACAATATTACAACCTCTTCCACTGTCACCTCATTTATTGTTGTGAAAGTTTTGACTCCGCCCTCTAGTGCCATCTATTGGCTGTATCTATGCCATCATAATGGATGCATAGAAATATGTGTGCAGTGACGTTTACGTTTGAAGTGGACGTATCATTTTTCGTACGTAAAGGGAGAATAAATGATCCTGAAGATGGAGAAAATATTTTGTTTTTGTTTGTTTTGTAATTTGAGTGAACTGACCGTTAAAACGCATCAGATCACCACTGTGTTTCACAACAAGCAAAAAACGGCTAAAAAAAGGAAAATTAGTGTTCGCTGTTGAAATAATCAGAATGAACACCTTTAAATATCTGCATCATGTCTTGTCCACATGTAACAGGTGTGACTAAAAAAAGCTGCTTGGAAATGTGACAGTTTGACTGGCTGTGTGACAGACAAGGAGGCGCTGGAGAGCCCGCTGGACAGGAAGTCAAAGATGAAGGATGAGGAGGAGGAGGAGGAGGAGGAGCCTCTCTGCGCAGAGAGTCAGGAGGCAGACCAGGAGAAGAAACCTCGCAGAAAAGACACGCCTGTCCTCAACTCTCCTCCACATATACCAGGTTAGTGCCAAGGTTATTATCCTTCACTACAACTCAACTAAAACTAGAAGTGGAAAAAAAAAACATTTTGGGAGATGTAGTGGCAGCTCGCGTTTAGAATTGCAGATTGCAACCAGTTTAAATTTCTCCTGATCAGAATCTCTTTAGCGCAGGTTTTAACCAGGAGCCGAATTATCCACAACAGTCTCCTCCTCTCTACAACAAACAGACCAGGTGATACAGTAAATCAGTTCAGTGTTTCTCCAACTCTGTTTGGCACGTTGGAGACAGGCCTTCAGCCCAGCAGCTGCTCATGTGTGCTCCTTATTTCTCTGATAACTTAAGATCCAGGAGCCGGCTGAACAAACCCAACACATCCTCACTGTGACCTCGTCACATGTCCACGTTTGGTCATGGACGTCCACATATGACGTCCAAGGTACCCTGGGTGTGTTGCTTGTTGACGTTCTGGGACGCCGTGTCAACTTCAGCCTGTTACATGCATTGTCTGTTTTCAAAATGCACTTCTGTTTTCACAGCAAATGTACAGTTTGATACAGTCTCTTTCAAAATAAAAGCACTACGTCAGTACAATTGACATTTTTTCCCGTCAACAACAAACACACGTGGTTACAGTTAGGAAAAAAGAACAGGGTTTGGCTTAAAATCTCTCTCAGGTGAAAGTCAGTGTTTGTTGGACCCTCCCACCCCATTTGGACTTTCAACGCTTTACTTTCGTCCTTGTCCTGCCGTGTTTCCCCCTGATGCTGCCGTGCGCTGTTAAACTACAATAACAACTGACCGCGTGTCATGCCGATGTTAAAGGACGCCGTTTTTCGTTGGTTTCTGACACCACAAGTCACTGCACAAGCACTGGATTTCGACGACTTCAGAGTGAGACCTCACTCTTCAGACAGGTTTATCCACATGATCTAAACCACTTCATTTAGGCCGAAACATTGCTGATAATCCGTCACTGCTCAGGAAACTGGGAGTGAATAATTGTAGTACAGCAGGTTAAAGTTTGAGCAGGAAGTGGCTCTGTAAACTCTGATGGAAGTTTGGGTAATAATTTGACTTGTCTCCGGGGCTGGACTGGCACACCAGGCAGCACCCCACTGGGCCCATGTGACTTTTGGGCCAACACAGCTGTCTTTTTTTTCTGTCTGACTGCTTCTGTTTCATGACCTGTCACATTTATTTTTAGTGACAACATCCCCTGACCCTTTCCTTTGTGAGTAGGTGTCACTGTAGCTGCTGGAATCAATGGCCAGACCTCAGGAAATTCTTAGGGCTGCTGTTTGGCTGCACCTACTTAAGGCAACAAAAAAGTTTGTCAGTATACTGGACAATCGAGAGAGAATGGCAGAAGAAATACCAGCGCACCAGTTCAGCTGAGCTGGACAGCCACTGAAAAGGTTCACAGGCTGAGATCAATGCCAAAAAATGTTATGTTATTCTGGACATCCGTGCACAAAAAGAAACGCGCTCAAAGTGCAAAAAATTGCAATAAAAAGTGATTAAAAACAGCAACAAATGTTTCAGTCCCTGACTTTCATCAGTGCTCCTGACATGAGTGCTTCACAGAGCAGACACAGACAGATTCCTACCAGGTGATGAATCAGTCAGCTGCTGCCACTGATTAGATGAGATCAACTCTGAGGAGCAGAGGCCTGAATACCAAATCACAATCACCTGTCCTATGAGTACACATCATATCCTTAAATACCAATGTGTGACAGCAGAACATATACATGTGTATAAAAAACACAACTATATTATACACAGGAAAAAAAGAAAGTAAAAAAAAGAAAATAAATTATAGATACACATAACAAAAATAAAAGGGAAAAATAAACTAAGTAAAAAGTTGAATGGAAAAAATAAATTGAGAAATTAAAATAAATAAAATTAATTAAAATGAAAATATAAATAAAAAAATAAAAAATAAAATAAATGTAAACATATATGAAAAATAATAAATAAATAAATTAAATTAAATTACTAATAAGAACAAACACAAAATATGACAAAGCATATCCAACAGGGCCAACAAGAAAATTCTTAAAAATTACAATAAATGTCTGTTGGATATGTGCATGCTTATGTGCTTTTAAATTTATGCAGCTGGTTTTAAATAGTAAAATTAATAATTTCATTATAAAATATTGTAAAACAAAACAAAAAACCCAAACAATTTAACAGATGTGAATGTACAGAAAATGGCTACATTTATATATTTATTACCTGACTTATATATATAATTTATATTTAAATTTATATAACTTTATATAGATAAAAACATATGACAAAGCATATAGTCTTGGATATTAATTTGATAATTCTATTCTTATTTTTTATTTCTTATTTTATTTTTATTTATATATTTTTGTGAAGCACTCACGTCAGTAGCACTGACAACAGAACAAGTCGTTTCTCCACCTGAACATCACAGTGAACTGTTTGTGGGTGAACAGCTGACAGCCTGTGTTTTCTTCCTCTGTAGGAGTGAGACTGCTGAAAGCAGAGAAGCAGATGGTTCACTTAGAGGATGAAGAGAGAGATGTGAAGGACTGAAGCCTTTAACTTTTGTTGTCAATGAATGTTTTTATTTTCACAGTCTCATTAAATGTTGCTTTGACCAAACATTGTATTTTCTTTTCTTCACTGGCCACACACACTTCTCACTGGTCACAAATGCAGCAAGGATACACAGCATTTAAGACATATTAGGTAGTGAAGGCCAACTGAAGCCTCATGAAGCATTTTCTTTATTTTCTGAGCCCACTAGATGGCGCTCATGGTTTAAAGAGAGAGGCTCAAAGAATGGCAATTCAGTGTGCTTTCAACCTTTTGTTGAACAAAAAGCGCCATCTAGTGGGCTCATAAAATAAAGGAAAATGCTTCATGAGGCTTCATTTGGCCATCACTAAATTAGGACCACAGACAACATGTTCTCATCTCAAGTCACATGTCACCACTTTGTCAGTGGACCTATACGTCTACATATTGTGCGCTCGGTATCCTCCTGCGTCAGCTGTTGTTGTTCCGGGACGCCGCAATAACACCAGGACATTAATTTCAAAGCAAATATCAGCCGATACCAATTAAAAGAATTTAGTTCTATTATAATTTATTTATTTTAATTGTGGCTCAGGAGGAAGAGCGGGTGGTCCACTGATTGAAAAAGCAGTCCAGCCCAGCTGACGAGAGGCGGAGTACACCCCGGGTGGGTTGCCAGACTATCACAGAGCTCAAGCTATTTAAGTGTGTATTTGTGCATATCAAAGAAAAAAAGGTTGATTTGGTCTTCTCTCTTTTATTTAGCAAACTTCCTGTCCTTAGTAAATGTGTAATGTGAAGGCCTGATATGTGATGGCCAGTAGTGATGGCCAAATGAAGCCTCATGAAGCATTTTCTTTATTTCATGAGCCCACTAGATGGCACTGTTTGTTCAACAAAAGGTTGAAAGCACACTGAATTGCCATTCTTTGAGCCTCTCTCTTTAAACGTTGAGCGCCATCTAGTGGGCTCAGAAAATAAAGAAAATGCTTCATGAGGCTTCATTTGGCCATCACTAAGGTTGGTACACTACTCTTGAGAAAAGCGTGAAGCGTCATGACAAAGGCACAGCAATGCTCAAACATGAACTTGTATTTAAAGGTAAAAACTTCACCTTGTCTTTATTTATTTTTAATCAGCTCATGAACTAACAGTCAGACATTTCACTGTAACACCAGAGCTCACCTGCAGCTCACCTGTCTCTGTGCTGCTGCCATCAGGATTCTCATCCTAACGTCAATCTTACACAACAATGTCAAAAATGATTTACTGATTATAGAGCAGCTGTCTGAAACATTCAGAGTATAATACTAACCCCCTCAAACCTCCATTCACTCATTACTATTCAGGTGCTTTGTACTGCCGGTATCATCAGGTCAGGTATGTTTCATATTTAACTCTTCATTGACAAAGCTCACTTTTTACAGAAGACACACAAACCTGACAGCTCTGCATACGTCTCACTGGTAACACTGAGGAGTTCAGATGTCGAGTGCATTGTTGATGGAGACTGGTAAAAATATTTGTAGAGGAAATTCAGCAGTGCCTCGACATGTCAGCCTTGTGAGCTGAAAAAATAACATAGAACCAAAAACACACAACCAAAAACACACATTGGCCCACATTTACAATGAACGTACGACTGAATACTGGGTGTGCTGTCATTTCCAAGCAAAGCTTGCATTTATCAATGTGGACGTGAGCGGAGGCTGCGGACAAATCTCACGTCAGGTCTCAACTCTTGTAGGCTTGTAGGTTTCTCTTATTGGCTGTCACGTCTCTCCATGATGTAAACTCTGGGGGACGGATAAGAACCCTTCATGAATCACATGCGAACCCTATTGTGAGATGACTTCTGCATTCAGATCTGCGTCGGTTTGTACGTTTGATTGATAAATGAGGACCAACGACAATCAGTTAGCACAACTGCATTAAAAACACATAAATGGTTCCTGCTGGACACGAGCGGAGCAGGGCGAGCAGTGGAAACTAAAAGCAAGCCTATAGACATAATAAAATATACAGTGTAGCCCTATAATATTTTTATCAGTGGACCTTCAAATAATCAGCGATAAAATACAAATTAAGAAATAATGAATACAAAATGTACGTTGCAAAAAAAAGAGTCACAGTTTGAGAAGAGATTTAAAAGAAGTGGTCGGTCCACACAAAGCAGGAGGTGGCAGTGTTGCAGTGAAGAGACACCACCACAAGATAAAGAAGTGACAATGCAGCAACAGTTACAGACACAAGACTGAAACTAAGCAGAAGGTCCGTTGGAGTACAAGGCTGCGATACGCAAATAAAAACAAAGACTGATTGTCATGTTGTAGTTAGTGATGGCCAAATGAAGCCTCGTGAACACTGAATTGCCATTCTTTGAGCCTCTCTCTTTAGACCTTGAGCGCCATTTAGTGGGCTCAGAAAATAAAGAAAATGCTTCATAAGGCTTCATTTGGCCATCACTAGCTGTAGTATCTTTGGATGTGACATCACGCTGATGTCACACTCTATACTATAAGGTCACTTTCGGCGACGCAGAGAGATGCGCTGCAGTCTCCTGGCCTTCCCCCTGGCATCAATGGGCCGCATCTCAGTGACCTTTGACCTCAGCAGCCGGTGGGAACTGGCTGCGTAGCTGGGTCTCTTACAGTAATGGATGACAGGGCAGTCAGGCTGAGGGCCTGCAACGACAGCAAAAGCTAAGTCAGCATGACATCACAATCTAGTCTTTGAGCTTTGAGCTCTGTGTCTGCGTGTGAATGGGTCCTTTATCAAGTCATATTTTCACTGTCACGCCTTGTGAAGCTTTCTAAACGTCTACAACATCTCAGAAAGTCAGCATTATGCTCCATGTGCACATCATGAATCTTTTAAAGCCTTGTAAATTGTAAATGTAGATTCAAAGTGATGAAATTGTCAGGACACGTACCGTTCGGACGCTGCCGCTGCTGCTTCTCTGTGTGACCGTCAGGCTTCTTCCTGTCTGGGTCATTGGGGCCTGATCCCAGCGAGGACTCTGCTGCTCCACCAGGATTCTTGTCTCCTTCCTCCTCTTGAGGCTGTTGCTCCTCCAGCTGCCCTCTGTTCTCAGCCTCCTCCTGCACCTCCACATCGGTTTTCATTTCGTCCTGTCCTGTTTTGGATGTGTCGACAGTTCTGTTTGACTGTTTCTCTTCTTCTGTATCCTTCTCTTCCTGGCCACCCTCCTCTGCCTCCTTCTCCACCTTTTCCCCCATATCTACCAGCACACACACACACACACACACACACACACACACACATGAGCACATGAAACATGCTTTTCAACATTTTAGACTGTCAATTCATTTTATTTTGTACAGTTTTAGAGTGGAAAAACGTAAAGCAGCACCGTGCAAAAGTTTGGGCACCCCAAGACACTTGAGCTCTCAGACAGCTTTTCCCAGGGTCTCAGAGCTTAATGAGCTTGTTAGGGCTCTGGCTTGTTCACAGTCATTGTTAGCAAAGGCCAGGTGATGCTAATTTCAAAGCTTTATAAAGACTCTGACTCCTGAAACCTTGTCCCAACAATCAGCAGCCATGGGCTCCTCTAAACAGCTGCCTAGCACTCTGAAAACTAAAAGACCTGATGAAGACTAGAAGAAGATAGCAAAGTGTTTTCAGGGAGCTGTTTCCTCAGTTGGTCATGTCAGTAAGAAATGGCAGTTAACAGGAACTGTGGAGGTCAAGCTGAAAACTCTCTGAGAGAGCTGCTCGTAGGATTGTTAGAAAGGCAAATCAAACCTCTGTTTGACTGCAAAAGACCTGCAGGAAGATTTCTCAGACTCTGGAGTGGTGGTGCACTGTTCTACTGTGCAGACACACCTGGACAAATATGAGCTTCATGGAAGAGTCATCAGAAGAAAACCTTTCCTGTGTCCTCACCACAACATTCAGCCTCACAAGTTTGCAAAGGAACATCTGAACAAGCCTGATGCTTTTTGGAAACAAGTCCTGTGGACTGATGAAGGTAAAACAGAACTTTCTGGACACAATGAGCAAAGGTATGTTTGGAGAACAAACTGTTAAACACGGGGGTGGATGGATGATGCTTTGGGCTTGTGTTGCAGCCAGTGGCACGGGGAACATTTCACAGGTAGAGGGAAGAATGGATTCAGTTAAATTCCAGACATCACAGCATCTGTAAAAAAGCTGCAGATGAAGAGAGGATGGCTTCTACAACAGGACAATGATCCTAAACACACCTCCAGATCCACAATGGACGACCTCAAGAGGAGCCAGCTGAAGGTTTGGCCACGCCCTCACAGTCCCCTGACCTAAACATCATTAAACATCTGTGGATAGAGCTCAAAGAGCAGAGCATGAAGACGGCCCAAGAATCTCACAGAGCTAGAAGCCTTTTGCAGGAAGAATGGGTGAAAATCCTCCAAACAAGAACTGAAAGACTCTGAGCTGGTTACAAGAAGTGTTTAGAAGAAGGGGGCGCTACTGAGCACTGACCATGCAGGGTGCCCAAACTGTTGCTTCAGGTCCTTTTCCTTTATTGTTAATTTGAAACTGTCAAAGATTGAAATGTAAAAGTCATCTTGCTAAAACATACTGAAGAACTGTTTCATCTTTAAATTTTTACCTTTTGGAGATCAGTTCATCTTTAACTTGCTTAGCTATTAACAATAAATGAACTTTTGACCAGGGGTGCCCGAACTTTTGCAGCCATTGTACAACACTGAGATATTAAGAGGTCAGCGTGTCTACCTTTGGCTGCCTGATCCTTCCATGTCTCCCTGTTGTGATGAATCTCTTGGTTCCATGTGACCTTGAAGCTCTTAAAGTCCACTGCGGTCAGACAGCAGCTGCCTTCTGAGCCTGTACTCTTCACACTGGAATGTTTTCCATCACTGCCACAGATACTGTTGACACTGCTGACAGTGGAGACAAGCATGTGCCCACACAAAGACATACAAACACAAACATTCAGTCATACAAATGTACGTCGATTATTAAAACTGTGGAACTGTGTGAGGATGAAGATGTGACAATAAGCAGGTGAGTGCTGCTGTGTACCTCTGGCTTCAGTGTTTATTAGGGTATAACCTTGGGTTGCTCTTGATTAATTACATGCTCTGTGATTAATTGATCTAAATTAATCGCATGTTTCAATTTTTGCTATGAAATTATTTTTAAAAAATAATTTCAAATGAATGGATGTTGGACACAGTTGTCCCCCTGTCCTGACCACCCAAACTGGTCTGCAGTCCATTCTGTCAGGGAGTCAGTGAGTCGGTCACAGGTACACTGACTCAGTCTGAACGCCTGGCTGAGCGTGTCTTGACGAGGCTGGCTGCCAGCGTTAGCATCAGAGGCTGTGCTAGCTCGGACCTCTGCGTTTGCTGCTAAATGCTTTGTGTTGAGGTGATATTTCAGGCCTGAAGTTCTCAGATGGTACAAAACTTCCACCTGCAGAAACTGCAGAGCAGCATCTTCAACGATGCACCGGGTCAAAGGGCACCAAGGAATGCAATTAATCAGCGTTCTTTTTTTTCTGTGATTAATTAATCAAAATCAACGCATTATTTTTACAGCCCTAATCATTTTACATAGTGTCAGGCGTGTCACGTAGAACATAAAGTCTTTCGTATATCACCTAGAGCGCCTGAAGCCAGCCAGTCCAGAGCGAGAGGCCTCCTCAATAAGCGGTGTCACGATCTTCTCAATCATTTCTGTCAGCACGGTGAATGTTGGCTCCACGATGAAGTCAATGAATCCTGCAGGAAACAGCAGCCATGTCTGATTAACAACAAGTGCATCTTATTGATTCTGTCCACAGGTTATTCATCTCAGGAGGTTTTCAACAGAGATACTTCAAAAATGTAGTATATTCTGAGTTCTGATGATAAAAATACAATGAAAATATAGCGCAAGCTTCAATTCCGGGTTTAAGCCAGCACGGACCTTTAAAGCTTGAAAGCTGTGTAGGATCAAGACCTGTGATAGTTCACAAAGCCTGCATTAAAGGTTACAATCAGGTTTTATGACAATCGGATAGATACTCATTCATTAAAGTAAAAATCTCCACCAGGCTACACTGTTATAAAAAACTGTAGTTTGGTGATGTTTGAAAAAACTGCCATTGATTAATGATCAAATTTTGCAAAAGCCCATTGTATTTGTTGGAACTGGTGGAGCCCCCTATTGGCTGATAGTGACGGCCAAATGAAGCCTCATGAAGCATTTTCTTTATTTTCTGTGCCCACTAGATGGTGCTTCATGGTTTAAAGAGAGAGGCGCAAAGAATGGCAATTCAGTGTGCTTTCAACCTTTTGTTGAACAAAAAGTGCCATCTAGTGGGCTCAGAAAATAAAGACAGTGCTTCATGAGGCTTCATTTGGCCATCACTATTGACTGATTTCAAAATAATTTCACACACGTGGTTCAAACATTAGAATTGAACATATCTTTTTATCCATTTTGTTTTATTTTTGGCACCTCCTAGTGGTTGATTTAAATCAAACTTTAAGGGTATGATTCAGGTTACTTATGTGGATGTTTCCTACAGGTTTTGTGATGATTGGTTGAACGGTTAAGGAGTAAGGTCCATTTGTGTGCTGAGCCACACCCTCTCTAAAGTTCATTGGTCAGTATCATAAAAATGCAATAAAATATTAACAAGATTTTTATTACTTTTACTTAGCTGGGTCCAATGATGATCCACAAAAAATTTGGTATGAATCAGACCTACGATTCAGTAGTGATGGCCAAATGAAGCCTCATGAAGCATTTTTTTTAATTTTCTGAGCCCACTAGATGGCATTCATGGTTTAAAGAGAGAGGCTCAAAGAATGGCAATTCAGTGTGCTTTCAACCTTTTGTTGAGCAAAAAGGGCCATCTAGTGGGCTCAGAAAATAAAGAAAAAGATTTGTGTGGTGTTATTCGTATACCTTACCAATCTGAGACTGAGCCACCATGGTGGATTTGCGGTCACACAGAGGGGAGAAAGGCAGACCCAACTCTGCTTCTTTATCACCCTGAAAACAAGTTCAGCATCACAAGACGCTGTTAGCACACGGTCATTTGGACAGGTTCACTTACACATCATTATGTTTTTCTACTCATTTATACTTTCAGTTTTTATATCCATATTATATTATCTATGCTGGTTGTACATGTAATGCTGTTGCTGTAACAGGTGGGGTTTGGAGCCAATAGCAACTCCAGGGAGAGGTGGAACAGTTTAAACTGAGCTTGAATGCACCACTTCAATAAATACAGGGAGTGCAGACTGGTGAGGCAACAGAGAGAGTCAATGTTGGGTGTCAGTGTTCACAGAGCCCCCAGAGGAATAGAATCTGCCTACAGCTCCCAGTGTGGAAAACTGAAGCATCACACAGATGAAATGCCAGCATCTGCCAGGCGCACACGCACAGCAGACAGTTCAATTGTGTGCGATGGTAACGAGAGGGGGCAGGCGGAGGGTGATGTCAGGAGAGCTGAGATTCCAAAACCAGGAATACTCACTGAGAAAATTATCTCTCTGATGTGAAGCCGGCCGTGGACAGAGGGGAGCTTAACAGCAGTGATGAAACGTGGAATCTGCGGTGCACACTCAAAGGCGAGGCTGCACAATGAAGCAAACCACAGCCAGAAGATCTCAGGTGACTGGGCTGGTAAACTCACTTTGGAAAGTCAGGTGACGTTCATTCCAGAAAGCCGCAGAAAAAAAGGCAAACAGGAACCAGGAAGGCAGAAACACCGTGCGTGGTTGAAAACAGAAGGCAGAGTGGTTTACCGGGGAGCAGACGAAGCAGGAGAGTCAGGGACGAGCAGGGTCGATACAGAGGAAGCAGTCCGCAAACAAAGTCTCGAATGAGGTGAAGAATGTACTGTTTTCATGGCCAGAACGGAAGTCTAAGTGGAGCAACAATGTTGTTTCCTAGCAACCAAAAGATGCCTTGGTCCATACGTTAGTTTTTTGGGGGGGGTGCAGAGCAAGTTGCCATATACCTTCAGTTAAAGCCAGCTTGTGAGCCAGTGTTGAAATGATAGGTAGGCTGAGTAACATTTAAACACAATTAGCTTGCTAACCCACTAACGTTGCTTTATCAACAGCAGGGAGTAGGTGACAATTTGTTTTGGTGGCTACCTGTCTGAAGAACTCCTCCAGCAGGGATGTAGTCCAGCGATGATGGAGGCCCCAACGTTTAGCAGGGTGGCTGATGTCAGCGGTGTGCAGGAGCAGGGATAGGGCCTTTGGTTTGTCAATCCTGCCCAAAAAACAAACAAACAAACAAACAAACAAAAGGTTAAATGCACTTATCATAAGTCACCTTAAAGTCATGATGGCTCATAAAAAGGATGTTCATAGGTTTTCAATACAACAAGTCCCCATGACCCACAGGATGTCATTTGAGTGTGTGCTCATTACAGTGAGATCTTGGACAAACTGTATTGTTAAGCTTGTATTTGATGTCATATGGTCATAATAATGTTTATATTTATGTGTATTTAAAATGGCGGAACAGTAACACAGTGGTTAGCGTTGATGCTTCACGGCAAGAGGGTTCCAGGTTTGAACCCTAGGGTGGGGGAGCCCTTCTGTGTGGAGTTTGCATGTTCTCCCCGTGTCAGCGTGGGTTTCCTCCAGGTGCTCTGACATGTTCTCCCCGTGTCAGCGTGGGTTTCCTCCAGGTGCTCCAGTTTCCTCCCACAGTTCAAAGACATGCAGGTTAATTGGTGACTCTAAATTGTCAGTTGTTTAAATGTGATATATGATTGTGACATCAGACAATTCATCAAAAATTAAATTACCTACTGTGTAAATTCAACAGTTTCACACTTTCAGAAAAATGCTTTCATTTCATTTCATCATACAGGAAAGTAATTAAAGGCGTCACTGTGAGTTACAGGTTAAACTGGCCTGACTCAGTTAAAAACTGGTTTTCAGCAGGTTCCTGTTATGCAACAAAAACACAGGACAATACAGCATAAAAACAGAAACAAGCAACAGAGGCAAAACAACAATATGTAGGCAGCTACATGGACAATGCAGAGTAAAGAACTGAAGTGGAGTGAGTACAATGGGATTTAAATCAGTGGTTGCAGGTGTGTCCTTCCATCACATCGTGTTTATGTACGTGTTTGAAATGTGTAATAGAGGTTATTGCTCTAATGTAGTGTGAGATGTCGTTTCAGATCTTAGGCGTCAGTGTGACAAAATGATCTTTGACATATTGTTTAATTGTTTTTGTAAGCTGGTTTTAATGGTTTTAACTTTAATGGTCAGATTATTTGTGTAGTTTTGAAAAGTCAAAGCGTTAGAGTTTGAGAGTGCAGTGCAGTGATGAGTCCAAAGATGGAGGTTACCGTGGCTCTTGTAAACTCTGCTGTGTAGTCTTGCTATGAGTGCAGTGGTTTCCTTTGTGGTGAGGGACGATATGGGGAAACAGTAGGATATTGAGGGGTGAGATATGGTCTGATCTTGTTATAGACGTTCAGTTTCTGGTTGAGCTTCTTTGTTAGGTTCTGAATGTGGGGTCGATAAGTGAGATGTGAGTCAAGGAATGTTTGTAGGTTTCTGTGATGGTTAGTGTTTGATCAGCTTATTCTCTTTCTTTCACGTTAGAGTGTGTATGTCTTTTCCTTTCTCTCACTGAGACTATAAACAAAACCGGATGTCATCATGTATGCAGACAGTAAGAAAATGGCAGCTACTGGTGAAAATAACTTCCATCCACTAGACGGTGAAGCATCATCATTAACGTGAGTGAATACAGCATTGGCTGTCAGGTGGGACATAAAATTATGGGAATATTTGTAGTAATATCCTACATATTCGTGAATTTCGGTACAATTTATGAGCCTAAAAAAATAAGATTATTGTCTACCAGTGGGGCCCCCGTGCCCTTAGACACTGCCGCCGTTTAGTGATGGCCAGATGAAGCCTCATGAAGCATTTTCCTTTCTTTACTGAGCCCACTAGATGGCGCTTTTTGTTCAACAAAAGGTTGAAAGCACACTGAATTGCCATTCTTTGAGCCTCTCTCTTTAAACCATGAGCGCCATCTAGTGGGCTCAGAAAATAAAGAACATGCTTTATGAGGCTTCATTTGGCCATCAGAGCACCTCAGAGAGCTGGTGATGAGGGTGGACATGCACCTCTGTGTCTGTGAGGCTGGGGTATATATACTGGCTGTGAGTCATGAGGAACAGGTGAACTGAGTTGCCTTAATGAGGTGGATGTGACTGATGCTGAGGCACGGGGAAACAAGGGTGAATGGGAAACTACTGAATGGGAGCGGGGTGACTGGGCAGGCAGAAGTAAGCAGGTGATCAAAAATGCAGAACTGTGACAAATATATTGAAACATACAGTATAACCAAGGTAATATGGAGAGGCTAAAGAATAAATTTTTTTCTCTCAGGCAAGGAGAGTTTCACTCATTTAGTGGAAAAAGTCAGTGCAGGTCAACTCATGCTGTGTTGAGCCAAAATAACACCATGACAAAGATACTCACTTCGTACACCACAAAACAGTTTTACTGTTACTGTTACACCAAGCTTTGCCTCATGAAAGACCTGAGTCAGATTCATAACTTGGCATGATGTCGACAAAACTGACACTGACTCAGAGATGAAATGCACTACTCACGCCTCGGGCTGCTGCAGGGAGCTTTTCATGGCTTTGATCTGCTGGAAGTGGCACGACATGTCTGTGGCCAGCACCATCTCCACGACCAGTGTGCGCAGTTCTCTGGAAGTGAATGAGAGTGAAATATCTCAACAACCGCTGGATGGATTGCCATGAACACAGATGTTCCCTTCAAAATAAAGTTCATTCAGCAAGACCATCTATGTGTTCACTGAGGGTTTGAACTTTTTCAGTTGTGAGACAATCATCTTGTTGCTGTCAAATTTTAATAGTGTTCTCACTGGTGGGCGATATAATGCAAGTAGCCTGTCCAATAACAATATGGTGGCTGGCTGATAACAAATGTTTTTGAATTGAAGTCACACATTAAACTGAAATATGTTTCCGAAGACATTTAATGTGAGAAATAAACAAAGCGGTAACTGAATCATGGTTCATATTAGATCAACGCTGCTTAGTTCTACAGTTTGATGTCAGTGTGTCCAGGCTCCTGGGAACTGGGCCGGGCTTTGAACCAAATTTTCGTAGTAATACTGCAATTGCTGGGGTCTGTCTCGTGATGTCATTGAGCCCAAAAAGACCTTTTTCCCATAGACCCTTGGAAAGTCTACTTTTTTTTTTTTACTCTCGTTTGATCCGCTTCTGTACTTGTGTCTGTGGTGGTGGTGGGCACACAAAAATGAGGATGTACAATCTGTAGTTCAAGCAACAGCCCCAAAGCAAATGACAGGGAGATCTGGTTGCTGGTAAGATTGAGGGAAGTTCACCACAGTTCATACGACCCACACTGTTATGATACCAAGCGGCTGAAAAATGAAGCCAACATGGCAGTGTCAAAAAGTGCAGTTCCTCTAATGGCCACTTGAGGCTTGGTTTAAGGTCAAAGCAAAACATGTTTACAACCATTACAACAAAACAGTTTTTGTCTCTGTAGCTAATTTAAACATTCATTAACACTGAACGGGGAATGGATTTTTATCTAACTCGCCTGTTTGCATTTTATTAAGGCTTAAAGTTACGCATAATTAATGGCGGGCTGAGTGATAGGCTGTCTGGTGATAGTGTCCTCGGCTTCTCGGTCAGATCTCCACAGCCCCAGCCCCTTGCCCAAATACGGTAACTTCTGGCTCCAAATAAACAAACAAAATTGCAGCGACTGAAATGCTGAACTCAAGGCTTCAAAATGTCCACAAACCAGTTGGTGACATCACGGTAGCATCGTCCAATATATTTACAGACTATGTATAATACAAAGCTGGTTGAAAACCAGTAGGTACCAGTAGAAACTGATGAGTATTTTATGACTCATACTGTATCGTAAAGTCTTCCAAAATTTGATGCTAATTCGAGAGTAGTAACTATCAATTCAAAGGTACAAATTCGTTTTTTTTCTCTCCGTGACACCTCCAGGGACTCACCAGGACTATGATGAAATACCTGTGACATGTCAACCTCAGCTGTCTCCTCTCACCTCCAGTCATCTTTGGTAAGATTAGAAAGGATGTTCATGTCGTCATCGTTCTGTAGAAGGCGATAGGCAGCACTGACGTGGTAGTTCTCCAGAACAGCGCGGTCATTGTACAACATGGCTGTGTCTGACCTGCAAATCCCACACAGCTACAGTCATCATAAGGCTCATTATGCAAATAATTATAACAATATCAAACACTCTCCAGGTTGGTCATGTTGGTAAATGTGTTGATGGATGTATTGATTTATGTATTGTAGGATTTTTCCTTGACACATTTCTTCACTCACCTGCAGTGATTGAAATAATACAAATGGTGCTTTGTGGATATTAACCTGGTCTGAATATGGAAGTTATTGGTGGTTCCTGTATGTTCATAGTCATGGATGGCAGCCGCAAAAATGATGGCAAAGATCTCCAACTCAGTTAGCCAGTGCTGAAAGAGAGAGAAAGAGATTGGGGAAAATTAACGTCACAAAGAAACAAGAGTCACTTAAAGCTGCTGCTTCTGCAGTTCTACATGTGCTGTTGGGGACACTCCACCTACTTAATACTGCACTTTCAAAAAGTTAGGGGACACTTTAGAGATGAGTGAAAAAGCAGGTGCAGAGATATCCCGACTTTTAGTTCCTAATGGGGTCAGGCCTCCCATCAGGCAACTCAATAGTCTTTTCATTAGCATACAAGCCTGATACACTAGTGATGGCCAAATGAAGCCTCATGAAGCATTGTCTTTCTTTTATGAGCCTGCTAGATGGCGCTTTTTGTTCAACAAAAGGTTGAAAGCACACTGAATTGCAATGAAAATACAGACGTTACTTACTGACCCTCATGCCGACAGGAAGTCCAGTGTAGTTTTTTAATCCACCAAACTTGTTCGGGGTATCGGAGGATAACAGCTAGCCGGAATAACAGCTACACTTGAAGTGCATGGAACCCACATTTTAAAAATGTAATAAAACTCCGCTAATGCATTTCAAAAACAAAACTGACTTGAAAAGACATAATTTACTCCACTTTTATAGCATCATTTCTCACCGTGGTCAGTCAGCCTGCAGGCGTGCTGTATTTACATGACAACTTGCGCAAGACTCAAGAATGTTCAGAGACGTCTCTGAACGTTCTCGAGTCTCGCCACCACGGTGAGAAATGATGCTATAAAAGTGGAGTAAATTACGTCTTTTCAAGTCAGTTTTGCATGCCGCGGCTTCAGGGCACTTGGATTACGACGGACAAGCCACTCGGACGTTTTTGAAATGCATTAGCGGAGTTTTATTACATTTTCAAATGTGGGTTCCATGCACTTCAAGTGTATGGAAAAATTCGGCTAGCTGTTATCCTCTGATACCCCGAACTAGTTTATACAGCCTTAAATGTTGGAGACAAAGGGACATTTGTTTGCTTTTAGGTTGTGAGCCATGAAAAGTTCCATGTGCTGCACTACTTCTGCATTCACTTCTAAGAAATGTTAACCCTAACTCAACACAAGGCTTACCACCATGCCCGTGTGGAGGAGCAGGTAGTGGATGGTCTGTGTGACATCTGCAGCATGCATCAGGTTGTGGTAGGGGTTCTTGTGTTTGCTGTAGCCCACCTCCAACGACTCCACAAATGATATGAGAGCAGAAACAGGGACCTGCAATAGAGGCAACACAACAGTGCTAAGAAAAATACCGTAGCACTAATGTCAGGTAACCATGGATCCATCACCTCGGAGGAGATCTCCAGAAGTTTTTTGGCCGAAACAATGAATTCATTTGCAAACTTGAATTTCAATCCAGACTTTTCTGCACAAGTTCAGAAAAGGTGCCACACAACAACAAGTTTTCATCTAAGTCAAATGCCATTACTCTAAGAATTAAGTAAGACATGTAAAAGATTCATATAATATATAAACACATACTGTACCATATAAGGTTAACTTATAACATTAACATAACATAAAACATTATTGGACTCACAATAGGCAGTGAGTCAAATCGATGCAGTAGAACCGTCCATGTCTTCCTCTAGCTATATTCCATGCTTTCTCCTCCATAGTCAAAACCTGGGGCCTACATTACCCACAATGCACTCAACCACCAACATGCTTTGTCAGAGATGTTTCATTATGCTAGTAGCTGCTAATGTAGCCTCAACCCACCTGCTTTTTATCACAAATGTTGTAGACCTCCCAAAGACCTGTAAACACAATCTGCTGTGTAAAATTGGTGGAATTCCTCTTTAAAGTTTGAGTCATCAGTGACAGAACGCTATACTGGAAACTACAAAGGTAAGAGTACAGAGATTACAAGCTCTGCAGACCCCAAACTTAAACCTCCACAGAAGGTTTAGTACATTCACAGGGCAAAGGATCAAACTGTGGCAACCTGGACATTTCTGTGATCGTCATCATGCCCAGAATTGTTAATATATTATTTTGTGGTGTACCCTGGTCTGACCTGCTCTAATGTGAAGTTGTTCTTAAGCAATACTTGTTTCCCCCAGTAGAGGGCAGCAGCAGCTTTGCAATGTAAGAGCGCCACACCGTTATTCTTCCTTAACCCTTTAAAATCTGAGCAAATTGGCTTAAATACTTTCAAGAACACAAGAGAAAGACAATGAGCAACTTTGCAAGAAGTGATTCAAAAAGTAAAAAACTAGTAAAAGTTACAAGATCATTTCCTGGAAAAACAAAACAAATTACCCTGTGTTTTACACATATACATAAATATGAAGAGAGAGGAGAGATTTTTTTCTTTTTGAAAATATAGTTATAATAATTCTAAATACCTTTTTCTGGACATTTTTTCTAGTTCTTTTCTGTTAATTTTCCCCTCTTTCTTTTTGCTTGTCAAGTTTTACTATTTTTTTTAAATTTGCAGGACATTTCTTCCCAAGTTGCCTCTGGTAAGAAATCAAACCAGTTTGCTTTCTAAGGTTTCTAAGGTTTAAATCCTTGTAAAAGGCATCTGTTAGGACCCAGGGGCCGTATTCACAAAGCTTCCTAGCACTGAGAGTTGCTCCTATTAAGAAAATTGTGACACTTTCTTAAAATTTCCCCTTAAAGTCAAGACTGGATCCTTGTAAAGATCAAATGTATTCACAAAGCATCTTTGACCTTGAGAGAGCTCCTGAGGTGAAACCTTTCTTAAAAAGAGGAGAAAATGGTGGAAACACAAAGAGGTGAGACAAATGGAGTACATGAAATGCTACTGATGAGATTGTACCTTTTTTTCCTCTTCACTCTTTTATTATGTTTTATGCTTTATTGTTCTGTAAAGCACTTTGAATTGCCTCGGTGTATGAAATGTCCATCCGTCCATTTTTATGTGCTTATCCTGGGCCGGGTCTCGGGGGCAGCAGGCTGAGCAAAACCTCTTGGAGGTCCTTGAGGTGTTCCCAAGCCAGACGAGATATATATAATCCCTCCAGTGTGTTCTGGGTCTGCCCCGGGACCTCCTACAGTGGGACGTGCCCAAAACACTTCCAGTGGGAGGCGTCCAGGAGGATCCTGATCAGATACCTGAACTACCTCAACTGACCCCTTCGACACAAAGGACCTCCAGATGTCTGAGCCCCCCTGGTGGTCGGGCCTTGGGCCATGGGGTCTGGTGTGGCTCAGCCCAAAAGAATAACACAGAGCCGTCACCCTGTGGGGCCAACACTCGCAGATAGAAATCAGGGTGTGGTGCATTGTGTGCCGGGCGGCAGGCAGGGGCGGGGCCTCAGGCGTGTTGATCCCTGGCATCGCGGACTGACTCTTTATGAAATGTGCTATACAAATAAAGCTGCCTTGCCTTTGGGATGAATATAGTTAGTGTTTTTATGCGCTGGATGAAGTTACAGTTTGCTGTTATTCTTCCTTAGAGGAAGTTGAAGAAAGATAGTAGTACAGTAATCTTTTTTTACTGTGTTTACAGTTTACTAACAATAATCTGACAATTGTCTTCAGCTTATTCCCTTTTCTTTGATTTGTCACAATAATAATTATAAATATAAAAAATGTTTACTTGGTGTCAGTGTATCAGAGATTTGATGCAGCTTCTGCAGTGATGCGGGCGTTGCGCAGGTCCATGGTCGTCCCAACCCTCACCTATGGTCATGAGCTCTGGGTGGTGACTGAAAGAATGAGATCACAGATACAAGCTGCCGAAATGAGTTTTCTCCATGGGGTGTGGGTAGAGATAGGGGGAGGAGCTCTGACATGCGGAGGGAGCTCAGAGTAGAGCTGCTGCTCCTATGTGTGGAAAGGGGTCAGTTGAGGTGGTTCAACATCTGATCAGGATCCTCCTGGGCGCCTCCTGTTAGAGGTCAGACCCAGAACACGCTGGAGGGATTACATATCTCGTCTGGCCTGGGAACACCTTGGGGTCCTCCAGGAGGAGCTGGAAAGTGTTGCTGGAGAGAGGGATGTCTGGGGTGCTTTGCTCGGCCTGCTGCCCCTGCGACCCGGCCCCGGATAAGCGGATGAAAATGGATGGTGTCAATGTAGCAATATGATAATGCAAATCCACAGTGACCGATAAAGGCAGAGGAAGTTACCTTGAAACGATTGATCAAGTCGTATCTGGTGAGCAGCTCATAGAAGACAAATTTCAGAGCGTGATCTCCACTGGCATCATTCAGTGCAAACACATCAAAGGACCACGTGTCCACGTGCTGGAACAGATTCACACAAACACGTTTCATCAGCACATGAATATCAACATACCTGTTGAATACTATGGTTCTGTATTTCTGTTTAAATGTATTAGAAATAAGGAAACATGGAAACACCCATGACATGTTGCCTCACACTCACTCATCCACAACTCTAATGGTAAGCATCATCAGTTACTTCATCCCACCCTTCAACCTCAGCCTCTTTTCATCCCTCCATTCTAGACTCAATTCAATAATGGACTGATGGATAGTGATGGCCAAATGAAGCCTCATGAAGCATTTTCTTTTTTTTTCTGAGCCCACAAGATGGCGCTTTTTGTTGAATAAAAGGTTGAAAGCGCACATGAGTGCCATCTAGTGGGCACAGAAAATAAAGAAAATGCTTCATGAGGCTTCATTTGGCCATCACGACTGATGGATGAATTAAGATTTTCAAAACTCAGCATTAGCTTGACAAAAAGAAACACAAAAAAACATACACACACAATACACGAACAAACGGACATGTACACACACATTAATACCTTGAGCACAGTGATGACATCTGGGGGATAAGTCAGACCGGCCATGTTGGAGGTTCGTCTGTACATCCTGTCACAGAGATATAACACACACATAGACACACACCACAGCACAATGTCAAAAATACACACACACTGAATGCAGCACTGAGAAGTGCAAACAAACTTTTGCTTATCTCTTTAATGTGTGCAGAGGGTTTTATAATGATAAAATATTAGAAGACATGAATCAGCTGATCTCCTCTTTCTCCTGTTTCTACATGAACAACAGTCCACTAACATCCTCACCAAGGAGATGAAGACTGAGACTGAATCTTTATTGAATATGATGGACTAAGGATTTGGAGGAAAGTATGAAGGGATAAAGATCAAGGGATTAGAGAGTGAACAGATGAGCATGGAGGGATGGAGGGATGATAGGGTGTACAATAAAGGGATGAGGGTCAGAGATAAAGAATGGAGGGATAAGGGTCGAGGGGTGAAGGGTGCAGGATGAATGGATGTGGGTCGAGGGTCAAAGGGTCAAAGGGTCGAGGGATGAAGGGATGAGGGTCGAAGGGTTGAGGGATGAAGGGATGAGGGTCAAGGAATAAGGGGATGAGGGTCAGAGATGAAAGACAAAGTGTTATGGTTCGAGTGGTGAAGGGTGTAGGATGAAAGGATGGACAGAGCCTTCTCCGTTGCTGCCCCCACCCTCTGGAACTCCCTCCCAAAACACATCCGTGACTGCACTGACCTCCCATCATTCAAATCACTACTCAAAACGCACCTGTTCCGTTCTGCTTTTAATGTTTAGCTACTTTTATTCATTTATTTATTTATTTGTTTTTTCACTCCCATTGCTATTCCTCTTTGTCTTCGATGTCTTTTGCTGAAAATTGTTTTTTGATGTGTTTGAACCATCTCCGTAAATTGACTTTGAGAACTTTGAAAAGCGCTTTATAAATAAAATGTATTATTATTATTATTATTATTGTTATGGAGATGGGGGATGAGGGGGTGAAGGGATGAGACATGAATGGATGAAGGTTAAGGGTCAAAGGGTTGAGAGATGAAGGGATAAGGGTCGAGGAACAAGGTGATCAGCGTCAGAGATGAAGGACGAAGTGTTAAGGGTCGAGGGTCGAAGGGTGTAGGATGAAAGGATGAAGATGCGGGATGAGGGGGTGAAGCGATGAGACATGAATGGATGAGGGTTGAGAGTCAGAGGGTTGAGGGATGAAGGGATAAGGGTCGAGGAACAAGGTGATCAGCGTCAGAGATGAAGGACGAAGTGTTAAGGGTCGAGGGTCGAAGGGTCTAGGATGAAAGGATGAAGATGGAGCAATGAAGGGGTGAAGTGTGTAGGATGAAAGGATGAAGATGGCGGAATGAAGGGGTGAAGGGTGAGGGACGAAGGGATGAGGGTCAGAGGGTTGAGGGTTGAGGGATGAAGGGATGAGGGTCGATGAATAAGGGGATGAGGGTCGGAGATGAAGGACGAAGTGTTAAGGGTCGAGGGGTGAAGGATGTAGGATGAAAGGATGAAGATGGGGAGATGAGGGTTACATATGGACAAATAAACCAAAGGAGCCAAACCTTTCCACAAAGATGCCAGCCTGCACTGCATGGACGATGCTCCGGAAGCGTGGTTTGTCTTCGTTACGGCGCAGCATCAGACGCCTCTGCCTGGTAAAAGTGGAAGCCAGCCAGTCCCGGACCTCTGACGGCACCGAGTCGGACTGAATGTCACTCAGCTCATCTTCTGGATCCACCAGCCGCCTGCAGGGAGAAGGATTTTCACATATAAAAACAAAATTCACTATTCAGTTACTTCAAAAATGAAACCTTATTCAAAGCAGATACAATTTATGAACTATGAACGCTTTGTCTCTGATTTCAGCATCAGACACCGACCCCAAAATCCACTTGGTGGTATGATAAACAGCTGGGTGACATCAGTTTGTAACACAGCTGGACAGAATCTTTCACGGTGTTATGATTCCCCGGCTGGATGGCACCAAGTGCTGCCGGTTATGACGTCATAAAAGGAGCTAAAGAGTGACAAGGGAGGGTGGGAAAGGTGGTGGAAGGCTCCAACTAGTGATGGCCAAATGAAGCCTCATGAAGCATTTTCTTTATTTTCTGAGCCCACTAGATGGCGCTATTTGTTCAACAAAAGGTTGAAAGCACACTGAATTGCCATTCTTTGAGCCTCTCTCTTTAAACCATGCGCACCATCTAGTGGGCTCAGAAAATGAAGAAAATGCTTCATGAGGCTTCATTTGGCCATCACTAGCTCCAACAAACCCTTAACTTTCACCCGGAAGCCAGTATTTCACTTCCTGTATGAATGTAGAGCCAAATGTTTTTTCTATACCTAACCATGTGCTGTTGTCTGAACTTAGCCACGTGGTTTTGTTTGTGTCCCAGCATTGGTTGTGGTGTCTGTCAACAACAGAAGAGAAAGTCCTCTGACAAAGTGGTGATGTGGGACGACTTAGGATGATGTGTTGGGAATTGTCAACAGTGTTGGAACTCATATGACACTTGTGATTTTGAGATTCTCAGTGGGAAGTTGAGCACACATTACGTTGGGCATTTACGTGGTTAAAACCCTGACGGCAGTAATGAAAGGCAAATGGGGAATACTTTTTATTAGGGATGTATCGGCCGATATCGACTTTAAAATGAACCATTGGAATCGGCCAACATACTTTTTCTTGCACAGTGAACAAAGATTATAAACTGTTACGTCATCAAATGGAAATGATGCTATCCCAAGTATGAGCACTTTAGGTGCGTCTAGTACTGATCATTCGTCTGGGCTTCATCTCAGCAAAATTTGGAGTGCAGGACTTTTACTTGTAACGTAGAACCTTTACTTTGTAGTACTTCTTCCACCACTGCTCAAAAGCCAGTTAATCCATCACAATGGGTCTGAGCATGATTCAATAGCAGAATTTAAACAAAAATGACCTGTTGATATGACACAGTGCGTGTCTAAATGCGGGTTGATAAGAGCAAAACTGAGTGGAAATCTCCTTGCCTGGTTTCCTCTATGTACAGAGTTTCAAGGACTGAGGCAGCGTACTCCAGGTTTTTCTTCAGGTCCACCACAGATGCCTCCCCCCGCTCCAGCTGCTTTATGAGACACCGCAACCTGCAACACAAAGCCGTCACACCAACATCAACACTTCATTTAAAGAACGCCACATGCTCGATTTGGGAGAGCAGGAAATATACCAGAGACCCAGCTTGTTATACAACTGTTTCTCACATCAACATAATGGCTTCAACCTTTGACCTTTCATCCATGACCTGAAGATCTTAAACACCTGAACTTAAGCCCCGTTTACACCGAGCAGTACGCCTCACTGGATTAGTTAAAGAGAAAAAATATATAGAAAACTTAATGACTAAAATTTTCGTCAACTAAGACTATGAAGGATAAAAATGACTAAAGATCGACTTGAGCTAATAAACATTTTCATCTCAAGACGACATCTAAAATAGCTGTCAATACTTAAGACCATGAAACTTGGTTCAGACATTCATTGTCCCCAGAGGATGAAGTCTAGTGACTGTGAAGATCCCTTGACTTTTTGTCACAGCCAAAACAGATGGCAATCCTTTGCTCAGCTAGCATGACTGTAGACTCTTTGTAATTCTTTTGATTCATTTTAACCAAGGCGGTCTCAGGCTGCAACACATTTCCCTTCATCACAACTTCATATGGCAGCTGTGCGTGACACATTCACAGAGCAGACATAAATAATCATGCACAAGGAGAAACAAAGACCAGTTAATGTTTGTTCCAGTTTCTGTGTGTGTTGCTTCTTTGTGTGACCTGATTGCAGTCTTCTCCATGGCGTCGACAGCATCAGGGACCGGCAGCTCATCAGCCAGGATCTCCTCAGCGCTGCGCGGGTCAATCAGAATTCCTTTGTGTTCAGTGATCTCAAGGCCGGCTGTGACAGCGGTGCATAGTGCATTCTGGGACCGTGAGCCTGAGCAATTTTCACACAAACCACATCACATCTCTATTACACACCTCACGATTGTAACCTGAAATTACAAAAATAGTGAATCATGGTGAACTCACGTGCGAAGCGGGCCAGTGGATGGCGGTTGCTTTCCCCCGCCTCATTGGCAACTGTAAAGAAAAGATTCAGAATTTCTTTTATTTAACATAATTCTTGGTGATATGAGGGCGCGTCACACCTAACCTGTTTGTTTCAGTTAAAACAAACTCAGGTTCGTTTGCACAGTTACTAAGGTTCCTTCAGGCTGGCGTTAAAGTTGCTATCAAACCCTGGTGTGGACCAAACAACTAAACCAAGACCACTTGAAAATCTGGGTCTCGGTCCACTCTGTGGTGTGAAAGCATTAACAAACCAACCACAGAAGTTTATGACAGCAGATATGTGAATTTAGCAACAGCTAAAGTACACTAAATCCTGCTGATCTTGAAATCTGTCTAAGATCTCATCATTGATACTGATAAAGGCCATATATCCCATAACCTATGCTAATGCACACATGTAACCATGGTAACAGTCTGGTTTCCACCCTTTCCACTCTACTGAAACTGCATTGCCTAAAATCACCAATGATCTCCTTCTGGCAGCTGATTCTGGTCTATTATCCATCCTCATTCTACTTGATCTGAGTGCGGCCTTCAACACCATCTCACACACCATCCTCCTGGACAGACCTCATACTATTGGCATCACACATTGGCTGGTTTAAATCTTACCTCTCTGGCCGCACTCAGTTCATTCAGCTGAAATTATTTACCTCACACCCCCTCCCAGTCTCCACAGGTGTGCCCCAGGGCTCTGTCCTGGGGCCCCTGCTATTCATCATCTACTTACTCCCCCTTGGTCACATTTTCCATAAAAACCACATTAATTTCCATTGCTACGCGGATGACACCCAGCTCTACATCCTCTCCAAACCTGATATACCCTCCCTCCCTCATTCCTTACTGATTGATTTCATGAAATAAAGTCCTGGTTCACATGCACCGCCGCCCGTGGGGCAGGGCATTCAGCTGCTCTGCACTCCCCCCTGACCTCTGAAATATTGATTCACTCCCACACTTTAAATCCAGGCTGAAAACTCACCTGTTCAGGCTTTCCTTCTCTCTTTGAGTGGGTAAGCCTGAACAAATATTTTGTTCATGTTTGTTTGTTTGTTGTAAAATGTTGAATTATCTTGTACTTTGTATTTTATTGTATTTTAAACTGTATTTTTCTCTATAAGGCGACCCTGAGTGTCATGAAAGGTGCCCAGATATAAAATGTATTATTATTATTATTACTATTATTATTATTAATAATGCACATCAGTGAGGGTATTTTCCCTGATTAAAAAGCTGTTGAAACTTTGTCTGTTCATGGAGTCCATTAAAAAGTGTGTGACAGTGATCTCACAGTATGAAGCCCCAAATCATTACTGTACAAAACGCCTTCTTTTCATCATGTCTCTGTGTTAGTCATTATTCAGAACACGCCATTGATCTGCAGTCTAATAATAGCCTCCTAATAATGCTTACAATCAGTTCTTTCTCTGTGAGCTCTTTGTGAAACCAAGGAATATAAAAATAAACACTTTAGAAGCATTAAAGTGCTGCTGCAGAAACTTCTGTTTGTCACAAGAATTTGATTTCCCCACGTGGGTTCTGATGCTGCAGGAACGCCAAAACTGTCCAATCAACGAGTCACCTGTCAGTTGGTAGAACTTCATGTTTACTCCTCTTGGTTCGTCTGCAAAAAAGTCAGTGTGAACAGGAAAGGAAACAAAACTAAAATGCAACAACATGTCGTTTTGTTCCCTCTGGTGCGACCAGAGAAGCTTATATCTCAACAGT
This sequence comes from Epinephelus moara, assembly GCF_006386435.1. NCBI lineage: Eukaryota > Metazoa > Chordata > Actinopteri > Perciformes > Serranidae > Epinephelus > Epinephelus moara. Next base: position 36,488,296 of record NC_065516.1, on the reverse strand, counting down.
TTTACCACAAAGTATGACTTTCTTGACCTTAAAATTTATGTTTTAAATTCATTAACAACATATTTAGATTTCATGTCACAACTCAAACGGGACCAAAAGATAATATTTCAATCCTCATTCACTGCCATTCATATTTTTTCCGATCTAAGGTCCCATGAGCTTCACCGGAAGGGGCGTGACTTCGGCACTCTATACAGACGTCCTTGATCTTTATACTTCAACAGTTGCCGTTGGCATCAAAGATAGCTGCCGCCCAGTGCATATCATAAAACTGCAATAGGTGCCTCTGTGCGTCAGTATCTGACTCTGATCTCTGACAAAACAGGTATTTGACAAGATGGGAGTGAGAACGGGCTGGGATACCTTTAACCAAGTTCAACTCGTACAGAGTTTAAATCAGCCAGAGTACCTGAACACGCCGGTGTGGGTGTGCAGGACTGTGTGAATCCACAAATTAACGGTGCTGCAGCTGTAAATGTGCTTGTTGGCAGCTCCAAACAGTAAGCAGAAAACCTTAAAGGTTCAGTATCCTTGCTGATCTGTGACACTTTACACAAAAGGATATTGTAGCTCCAACTAATTAAGGTTAAGATTAACTAATTAAGCAACTAAAATTATGTAGCATCATGCGAGAGAGAGTACATGTACATGTGTTTTACACCAGGATAAATATAGAACAATGTGTGACCCAGGAGGACACCTGACCCTTTCATTTTTAATGGAAGGCACTCAGAAAGAGCAAAGGATTATTAAGTGTGCGTGTGTGTGTGTGTGTGTGTGTGTGAAAGTGATTGGTGGATGGGGAGTACGGCTGGAATCAGGCAGAGAAGGAGGAGATAAAAAACAGCCACTTCATTAGTGATAATGACTCCCTGAGCTCAGCTGCCTAACAACTGACAACACACGCACATTTATTTGCACCAGTCAAAATGATGTCACACTCATGTCCCAGTCTCTTCTGGTTCCCATAGAGACAGCAGTCAGTAAACACACACACATACACACACACCTGCACACTGTAAAATGACATGGCCTTCTGTTCTATTAATGTGAATACAAACACGTACCTGACTCACAGTCATATTTTCTGTTTTATATTATTATCATCATCCTTTATACTGTGCAGACATTGTTTTCATATTTGTGTTCAAGAGAGCAGCTCTGGTTTAACAGGCGATTCAGAGTCCCTGCATTTAAACACAACAGGTTGAAATGTGTGTTTATACATCAGTCTGTCCTGCTGCTACATCAAAATCAGTGAGCCGCTAATTAAGATCTGAATCTGAGGATATTAAGTGTTCTGTGGTCACAACTGTTTGGTGTGCTTCTATGAGTATGTTCTGTTTCTGTAATTGTATGTCTGATTTATGTGGAAACTTCTTGAATGGAGCTGTCTGAGGATGCAAAATGAATTTCAGTATAAATTAACAAATAAAGTAGTATCGTATCACATCCAATCGTAAACGTACTTGTCACCGGGATGACATCATCGGTTGTATACTGACATGCTTCTGTTCATTAGCTTTGTCAGCATTGCAGTCACATCGACACTGGCATGCAAAAGTTTGGGCACCCCTGGTCAAAAGTTCATTTATTGTTAATAGCTAAGCAAGTTAAAGATGAACTGATCTCCAAAAGGTAAAAAGTTAAAGATGAAACAGTTATGAAAAGGGCCTGAAGCAACAGTTTGGGCACCCTGCATGGCCAGTGCTCAGTAGCGCCCCCTTCTTCTAAACACTTCCTGTATCCAGCTCAGAGTCTTTCAGTTCTTGTTTGGAGGATTACAAAATAAAATTAATACACTGATCTTGCTTAAAATGTTGAAAAGCATGTTTCATCTTTAACTTCACGCCTTTTGGAGATCAGCTCATCTTCTGCTCACTTAACTATTCACAGTAAAATAAATTTTGACCAGTGCCCAAACTTTTGCATGTCACTGTGCACATTAACAGTGGCAGGGCGTTAGATCAAAGAATGCTCATATGATTCATTTGGGCAGGTAATTACAATGATCTATTTACTCACACAGGTGTGAGGCCTCATATTCAAGGATTGTTGGCACTTTCCAAGGTCTGAAAGGTCAAAAAGCACTGACATCTGCAGCAGAGGAAAATGTTTCTAATCTGGGGAAAGCAGGAGTAAAACTCGCTGACTGTCGGTGGTATTTCTGTTCACTGTTTGTCACTGTTTAGCACACTGGCTGCTGCGCAGGTCTGAGGACTATTTTTGGACCACGTCATACATATGTTGAGTGATATGCAAAAGACTGGAGGTGTTATTTTTCACATGGCAAATCTAATCCTGGTTCACGGTGCTACACTAACACCCCAAAAACAACTGTCAGTGCGTGTACATTCTGCTCCCAGACGTAGAGGACTGTGGAGCTGATGATTGGCCTACCTGCTGAATGACATCAACACAGAGCTCCTGTGGTAAACTCAGACAAGCTGCGTGCTGGCAAGGAAGTGTGGCACGAGGAGCAGTGTCAGGAAGTGTGTTCAGGGAGACAACAAAATACCACTGCTGTCTATGTTACTCCCCAACATGTTTGATGAGCTGTGTACACATCCTTAAAGCTGCTGCAAGTGTTGTTAGTTGAGCTTTTTGCTTTGTACAGGAACATGGTTTTGCAGCGGTCTACAAACTAATGAGTTTACTCACTTTTGTTGTGATGCAGACAAGAAGTCTGGCGAAACAAGGGTGTCTTCATCTAAACTACAATTACTGAGTCATTTAACTCGGATGTGAATGCTGATCGTAACCTTTATCATTACTTTCCAAAGCCAGAGGCCGTTATCACAAACATTCTGAGAACACTCTCAGAGAGCTCCTAAAGCCAAGCTCAGATCAAAGATTTGCGACAAGACAAAACTGTTTTTAGAACACTGCAGAGAAAAGTGTCAGCGGTGTGAACTCGACTCAAGCTGGCTGATGATGTCACCTGACACTCAGCTGGTCAAATGGCCGGTGGCTGTTTTTAAAGCATGTCACCTGTTTCAACAGCCAATCAGCTTGTAGTGAAGTCTGCTGGTCAAGTCAAAATGACCGCAGACGGCGTGTTGGCTTGCTGCAGCAGGTGCTCCATCCCCGCCGAGCCCTATGAATCTGTCCTCACGTGTGCTGGTGTCAGACGGTGGGTCGCTGCTGCTGCTGGCTGTATGTGCTTATGCCCTGGTAACCTATGCTGGTTATTTATATTATTGTGGCGTATTGATTATGAATACAGTCCATCTGATGCTGGTTTTGTTTCATCACTAATACAAATGATGAAAACTATCATCAACATCCTTTCTCCCCTCACGAAAACGAGACAATGACGAGCTAAAAATAGGTCTTGCTAATAAAAACTAAGAAATCTGTTTTTCATTTCTGTTGACGAGATGTGACAGAAATGTTAATGGTAGTCTGTTGGACACTGAAAGCAGAGGACAGCCGTGCTTGTAATGATCTTCAGATGCCTGATGAGCGACAGGCTGTAAACTCCAGTAAATAGTCTGCACCAGGATGTTTGGGTTGGTGCGAGTTGTGAGCTGTAATTCAGCAGTAAATAATCAGCCGTGTGTGTCTGACTGTGGATGGTGGAGCTGCTGAATGGATTTGTGGAGTTTGTTAGTTGCAGCGGTGGCTGTTAGCAGCTAGCTCCGCTCGCAGCCTTCACAGCTTCACCCCGCAGGACTCCACTCAGTCCGGACTGGAGAAGGTTTGTGGGTTGATGGTGTTTGACAGGCAGGTAGGAGGCTCAGTTATCTGTGAGTGTAGCTGTGCTGTAAGTAAACAGTCTGAACTCAGATCAGTTTTCTCTGACAGAGATGAAAGTTTAGTTTGAATCACCAACTCTGTGAGAGGACACCAGTTTAAACCTCCAGACTAACATGTTGCACATGAAGAAACAAGTTATGTTTCTGCTTCTTAACAGTCACATGGATAAGTCAGAGTTTACAATGAACCTGGGGACAAATCCTAGTTGGCTCACATTAGTTATTTGTTGAGAGCATAAATAGAGAGATGTTGAGCTTTTCAGATGATGATCAGTAAGTGTGTGCTCGTAAATCAGCCCTTAAACCTGTCACACACTGCTGGAGACATGACAGTTTTCTCTGACACGTAAAAGTTGATCAGATCAATATGGACAGCCACAACTAAAGAGTGTTTGATGACAGTGTCCTGTTCTTAACCTCTTGTCCATGGCCAGAGCTGAAGAATCTGCCTATGTTCACTTGAGGACTAGGGGAATGAAACAGGAAGTAGAGGGTTATTAAATTTGCATTTCCTGCTGTATCAACAATCCTACACCTCAGCTGTCACAGAAACAAGGGATGGAGTAAACCTCAGGAAGCATGGGCAGAGTAACCAATTTAAAAGATGAACCAACCACCTGTGGGGCCTGAGGGGACTCCTTAAAAACGTGGTTTTGCAGGACGTAGCAGTGCACGATTCAGCGAGGGCAGAGACCACCTCAGCCTGCACTCTGAGTTTATTGTTAACCCTAATGTCACCAGTTTGTCAACAGAGGGAAGCAAATCACATCTTATCATTAGCTGTTGAATTTTCGATCAGTGAGTGGTGTATGAGCACGAGTCAAGTATAATCACAGCGACCCTAATTTCTCAATCTAAAGCACAAACCAGTGCAGATCTGAATGCAGAAATCATCTTACGAAACAATCGTAATTTACATATCCCGTCCCGATATATTCTCCATTTAGAGGCCTCGCCCCGAGAGTATACGACATAAAGAGGCGTGATACGGCCAACAAGAGAAACTTGTCTGAGCTGGAAATGGAAACGCTGATGTCCCAACTGGTTCTATTTATCAGCCTGAAAACTTAATTAATAATTGATAATATAATAATAATAACTTAGACTTATATAGCGCCTTTCAAGAGACCCAAAGACGCTTTACAACACTTTCATCAAAGGAAGTCAGAAAAACGCAGGATGGAAAGAAATCACAGCGTCCCAGTGGACATTCATGCTTGAGGTGGCAGCATGGATATGACCCAACACCCAGTTTTCTGTCGTACATTAGTTTCATAAATGACAGCCAATGTGATCACACAATATGAGATCACTTTATTTGGTATAAGTCAAGTATAGAAATATACAGAATATACTATTCTGTTGTCTTATCACTTGTTGATTTGGTCTCACACCTCTATACGTGGTCTGCCTTGTAAGCGTGTTCAGGCCGGGCAGCTATTGAAGCAACACATTCTCACTGCGACCACATAACATGGATGTCTGGTCATGGACTTTCCACGTCCACATATGACGTCCAAGGTACCCTGGGTGTGTTGGTTGTTGACGTTCTGGGACGCTGTGTCAACTTCAGCCTGTTACATGCATTGTCTGTTTTCAAACTAAACTTAAACTACAGGAAATGTACAGTTTGCATACAGTCTCTTTCAAAATAAAAGCACTATGTCGGTACAACACTGTGAAGTGACTTTTTTTCCTTCAACAACATATGCACGTGGTTGGGGTATAGGAGAAAAGCAAAGGATTTGGCTTTACAGTCTTCTGGGAGGCGAACACCAGCTTCTTGGGTGACAGTTAATGGTTGTTGGACCCATCCACCTCCCCTCGCGCCCATCTTAACTTTCGTTGTTGTCGTGCTGTGCTCCCCACTGATGCTGGGCACTGATAAACAATAATGGTGACCGGATGGTTCGTTTTCTCAGGAGCGGCTGCTGAGTCAAGAGGGATACCTAGTGGTAAAATTCAGTACACCAGTCTAGTGTTTGAGTATTAAGGCTGCTGTCAGCCCTAGAGTGGTCTCCTTTGGTCTGAATCAGGGACTCATGTTGNGATGGTTCGTTTTCTCAGGAGCGGCTGCTGAGTCAAGAGGGATACCTAGTGGTAAAATTCAGTACACCAGTCTGGTCTAGTGTTTGAGTATTAAGGCTGCTGTCAGCCCTAGAGTGGTCTCCCTCAGTCTGAATCAGGGACTCATGTTGTTCCAAAGTTGTATAATTGCCTAGAGTTGGTTCGTGTTCTCACGGCAGCATTTACAAGAGGACCAGATCAAATGCCTTGTGTGAGAAAGCTGCTCTTGATTGGTCAGAATTTCCATGTGGGAAAAATCCAGGAAGTAAAGCAAACGTTGAAGAAGAGTACACTTGCAAGATAAATGTGACACTTTCTAATGTCACAATGGAGGGACAACTACGCAGGTTGATTTTAGCGCTGCTCATCGTGGACTATATTGCTGTCATTGTTCATTTTAGTCAAACCATACAGTTTGAAAACGAGGCGCGGCTCCAACTAGAAAACAATGTTTTGATGCATTGGATGTGCTGAATGTGCATATTAAGGCAGTACAGGAGGAGGTGCACATTAATAATCCTCCAGGACTGTAACATGCTCATGTTTAACCCAAACAATGTGTCATGTGACTGCAGTTGCTTCACATCCAGGTCGGAACACCTTCTCACCACAAACCAACCGCACCAGAGTTCCTTTGGAAACGGACTGAGACCACCTCTTCAAGAAGGTCTCGGTCCGGTTGTTTTGCTGTGTTCACACCTGCACAAAGGAACCGCACTGAGGGGGCAAAACTACTTGAGTTTGACTGAACCGAACCAAACAGGACAGGTGTTAAAACAGTGTAAGATTTCCCTTCATTAGAACTAAGGAGCCAGAAACGGCCCCAGTATATAGACTGATTCACATCCATATGACATGAAGTTTAAAAAGGTCATATTATGGAATTGGATGAAGTAAAAATAATAGTGATCGTGTCAAAGCTGTCAGCTGTGGTAGAAACATTCATTATACAGGACAAATGTATTCATATTGTTTAGGTTCAGGATTTTAAAGCTCTTCATCTTGGTACGCTTTATGTTTGGAGACTTTGCTCTGGGTGTCTGGAGACAAGAAGAAGACCTTGTAGATGTTCCCGACTCCCATGGTGAATAGTCTGGACCCATGGTTACACAACAGTGTTGTGCCTCCTCCCTGGTGGTGTCATACATGTATAAAGAAATGTACAAAGATCTTCTCTGGCCAGATTGGTGTTGCCATAAACATTTATATTCTACTTATGCTTTTGTTCACCTGAGTGAAGACTGACCCTGAAGTACAAGTTTTTCACGTCATCAGCACAGACGCATGTTCTCAGATTTTTTTTTTTTTTTTCCTGAAGCAAAGATGGAGCACATGTTACAGATGAACACCTACAATTCAAATATAATAAACCTTAAGTAAAGAATGCCACCTGTTCAGCAACACAATAGCACCAACCATAACCTCTGTCTCACACACACACACACACACACACACACACACACGCGCGTACACGACCAAACAAAGAGTCTCTTACCGATGGTGAAGCTGAAGCCATCAATGCTGAAAGTGGCACTCCTGCACTTTTTAAATCCCTGTTTTTTGGACGTGGGTTGTGTCATGGTGGCTCTTGACGTGCACCTCTCTGCTCTCTGTCTGTCAGTGGATGTTTGCGGAGAGCAGAACACTGTTTCCCAGGAGAGGTGTGAGCCCAGAGGCTGTTCCCCTCTGAGTGCCTGTATCCCTGGCAGTGCTGAAGTCCCGCTGGAGGCTGGAGGTGCTGCGGAGCTTTCAGCAGTCGTGTTCAGGAGGAATGCTGCCCCCTCCTCCTCCACTTCTTCCTCCCCCTCCCTGCTCTTCATCCCTCAAGGCCACTGTGATCCTGCAGGAGCACTCACAATGGCAGCTCTCTCACTCTGTCTCTGCTTTTCCTCTCTCCGTCACTCACAGTTGACTCAGCAGCAGATACATGTCTCTTTCCCCCCTGTGGTCTGCTATATGGCCATGCTCACTTACTTCAGTGCTAAAGCCAGTTGATTAGTCTCCTCCTCCTTCACAACCTCCTTGTTCTGTGATGTTCTCGATGTTTTCCCTGAAACTGGAACATCAAATTATCGACATCAAGCAAGGACATTTATTATTTTACACCTTGAGCAATTATCAGTGAGTGCACCTGTTGTGTCATGTTCATCCAGGCCGCTGGAAAGAATGACGAACGCAGACATCAGTCAGCATCAGTCTGTCCTCTGTGCTCCTCCCTCTGCTGCTGATGGTGTCACTGCCTGCAGGTAATGTTATGTCAGGTTTAGACTACACGACAGTTCAGTCAGGACCATTTGGCTCGGCTCTGTTCTGAGGCGTCTTTGCCTTTTCTAGGCCTACACAGCAATCCAAAGGCAGAGAGAGCACGCCTGTCCTTCCTATTAGTGACTGTCGGAATAAACAAAAATTGACCATAGTGTTAGTTCAGGCAGGACACGATGTCAAGCTCAGCTCACATCCCAGCTACATCAGCTGATCTCCAGCAGCTCAATTGACCTATGGCTAAGCCACGCCCCCTCCACTCACGCAGACAAACTATCAACATTCAGTGACCGGCGCTATGGCAGGTGTCACAGTACACGGCATTTTACAGGAGGCAACTGATGATTTTTGGAGACACAACGATCAGATGTCATTGAGAAGTAACCAAAAGGGCCTAAACTACGCATTGGAGGGATATATTCATCATTTTATTGTTGAGAAGGTCGATGAAAAGCTTAAATTACAAGCCAAAATTTACAGGTCACAGTGTACGCTTGTGAACCGCATCTGGTTGCCGTCACCATCAAAGACAACAAGTTAAAGTGCCACTGAAGTTAAGGTTTTTGGCTCAGAATATGAGAAAAGGATAACGGCCTTTTTACCATCTTTACCAAGAGTGTCTCTCCGTTAGTTTGGTGCTACAGTATTTACACTGAATCATTCAGCATAACGTTTGCCAACCTTTGTTATCTCTGCCATTACAGATAAGTTAATGAAGCTAAGCTCCAGAAGTTAACGTTAGCTTAACTAGAGCCCTTTGGACAACAGCTAACAATGATGTACGATCACCAAAGTACAAAACTAGAACAAAATAGGCTAATGAACTCCCAGCAAACAAGGTGACATGATGAACAACGCAGCTAGGAGCTAACGTTAGGCTAACTTTAGCTAACGTTAGCTAGAGATGTTAAAGATAACTTTATATTTCTTTCCAGCAAAGTGACAATATGTTGCCTCAAACACAATGTTGACTTACCTTAGAACAGATGTAGACATCATTGTTAATCTTATTCACGTTGAGTTGATGTTGTGGTCTAACGTTACCACACAACTTTATCCAAAGGAGACACTTTTCTCGGTTGAGATGTGGTTTAAAGTGTAAAAAATACACCTGGTCGCCCAGCCTCTCAGGATACCTTGTGTCAGAGTTGCATGTACCCCATGCACACCGTTTGACCATTTTTAAACTTCAAATCTCAGAAAAGCTCATAAAACCAAACAAACTGACTTTCTGTAATGCATTTCAATGGACGTCCAGGCAGAGAATGTCCCAGTGTATGGGAATGGCTATACGCACTGTGATTGGCTCATCGCGTTTGAGGGCGGGACTTAGCCATAGGTCAGTTAACTGATGGATCAACTGATAGAGCACATGATTTCTATCTATGCAACCGATTGGCTAATCCCATTCATGGCGCCCTATTTAAACTGCTCTGTCCTGCCTACTGTTGCTGCTTCCTCTGCGAGCTGCTTTGCAACCTGCCTCCACCCCAGCTCCTCCTTTTCATGCTGTGTCTGACTTATCAATGTCATTTCTGTTTGTCATTGATGCTGCTCTGTTCTGTTCCCAGGGGGGTCTTTGCTGCTGCTCTCCCTGCCTCAGGCTTTCCATGGAGGCGCATGGAAGGGCAGAGAGGCCCCAGAACAGAGACGTACGGCCTAATATAATACTGCAAATGGAAATAAAGTTGTTTTTTTTGCTAATGTGATCCTGAATGAATTAGCTTCAAAGCCCGGTGCACTTTCTGAGGGGTCTTTGTTACGCTCACAGCAACACAGCCTCTGATTTGTGAACAGACTCAGCCCAATCTTGGGATACCTTTTGCCCTCAGTAAGCTTTGGTGAATGGCGAAGCATGGACAGAAGACATCCATTATTGGATTTATTAGTTTTATAAAGTCTCAACAAAACACTGCTGTCCCATGATGATTATATTTAGCTTCAGTGGCTGCCGTTAGAGATGGATGCTGAAATAGCCTGAGCTGGTACTGATTGGGGAGAAGGCAAATATGAGTGAACTGGATGGTCTCTCATGTTTTACCTCTGAGGTAAACCACTGAGTTCAGACTCAGATTCAAGTATATGCCAGGGTTTTGTGTTTAATCCCTTCATCTGTTCTGCACCTTGAGATCACTCAGCTGTAAATATCACACGGTTATTTGATTTCACTATAGGTTTATGTTCTAAGAGATCCAACCAAGATCTGTCTTGTTTTTGGTCGCAGCATCATTAAGGACAGATTTCTTGTATCCTCTTTGTTGAAAATTGTTTTTCGTGACCCTAATTTTTCTTTCAAAATCGTCAGTTTTCTAGCAAACATGTTTTAATCTGCAAAACTGACTAAAGAAAGACTAATTAAGGGTAAAGAATGATCAGAATCTGTCTTTAGTTAAGTACTTCTCACATTTCAAACATGCTTTTGCTGATGTCCTGGAGCATCACTTGCAGATGCAGGAGAATACCTGGCGTGTAATATATAGATGTGAAAGTCCTCTGACAAAGCAGCGATATGTGACGCCTTGGCATGAGACGTGTTGCAGTGACACACAAGAGGGGAAAGAAACAAAACATGAAATTAAACATTTTGTGTTTCTGTGCTGTCCCATGAATAAAAAAAGGCAGTCTGTGTGTTACGTGGCAAAACAAACTGAAAACCAACTGTGAAAAACACAACGAAATCGGATGGATGCAGGATGAACAACAGATGAACTGACAAGAAACAAAGGGAAACACACAGGTATATATACACAGAATAATCAGAAGAACGAGACACAACTGGAGGAGGAGGACATGGGCAACAGGAGGGAAACAGGGATTGGCTGACAACAAGTGTGGAGCAGACAAGACTAAGGCCCAATCCCAAACCACTCCCTACCCACTACCACTTCACTACCGAGTGTCACTCCAAATCAAGTTACACTCGCAGCTGCGGAGGGCACTCCTGATTAAGGGGAAGTGTATGAAAGAGAAGCCAAACCATGGGACGCCCTCGCCACTCTACCGGAAGAAGGAAGCAGATGTAACCATGGATACCGACAGATGCTTTGTGAAAGCAAAATAGAGCAACAGGCTATTAAAAAAAACATTTAAATATTAATTAAAATTAGTTAAATTTTAAAAAAAAAACTTTAATAAGTCAGATACAGTGCAGTGTAATCAAAGTAATTAACTTGTTCATATTTTATAGACACAGTTCACACATTCACAGATGAACTTTATTAATTAATCTGGGCAATCTTACCTCCATCCTGCTTTGCAGCATTCCTTTTTTTAGTGAAGAGACTCATTTTTAATCCGTAGATCGATTAACTGCTTTATTTTTTCTTCTGTCCCTGTGAACACATAATTATATATTTTTTAAAAATCATGAGAATGGGATGAGGAATTTTTTAGACAGTTTTAAATAGTTCATTTAAGCATATGGACATGTAGGTTTTCATCTTTTGACACCAAACATTCTGTGAGTTTGTTTGAGACTGTAAACGTGACCGCGCAAACGGAGGGGGAGTGAATAGGGCGAGGGGATAGGGGCCGGTTTGGGATTGGGCCTAATACAGAGCAGGTGTGAAGGGAAGACTGTGGGAACAGGGAAGGACTAACGAGACAGGTGTGGCAGAAAACAGGCGGGAAAACACACAAAGACAGGAAGTAAAACCAGACATGACACAGAGAACCTACAAAATAAAACAGGAAGTAGATTAAATATGAGCGAATAACATGAAACAAAGAACACAAACAGGAAACCCAAAAACAAAGCCCATAGGATAACAGGATATGAACAAACCTCATCCTCTCTGTACTCCACCTCCCATGTTAGTTACACTAGCGGCACTTTGAGTTCTGCACATTAAGCACCTGACCCATGTTAGATGGACTGCAGCACCTGCAGGTAGTGATGGCCAAATGAAGCCTCATGAAGCATTTTCTTTATTTTATGAGCCCACTATAGCGCTTTTTGTTCAACAAAAGGTTGAGCCTCTCTCTTTAAACCATGAGCGCCATCTAGTGGGCTCAGAAAATAAAGAAAATGCTTCATGAGGCTTCATTTGGCCATCACTACCTGCAGGGGGGGCTGAGAGTATCAGATGGCACGTTAAAATGTATTTTCATGATAAGATTACATTCATTTATGATGTAAATACATATGATTAGATCCCATATCCCATTGTACTCACTCCACTTCAGTCCTCTACTCTGCATCGTCTGTGTAGCTGCCTTCATGTTGCTGATTGTTTCTGTTTTTATGCTGTATTGTGACGTGTTTTTGTTGCATAACAGGAACCTGCTGAAAACCAGTTCTTATCTGAGTCAGGCCAGTTTAACCTGTAACACACAATTTAACTTTTAATTCCTTTCCTGTATGAATAAATAAATGAAATGAAAACTTTTAATGTCAGTGATTGAAGTCAGTGAGTAAATTGTTGTAGCTGATCCCATTTAAGGTTCAACTATTGACCTTTCCATGCCCCCCACCCCCACTTGACCTTGGGCCGGGGTCATCTGTACCCTTTGACCCCCCTGACGACAGTTTGACTGCAGCAGAAGTAGAATTGGTGGAAGGACAGCCTGAGGCTCTCCTGCTGTATCAACAACTGCCTCTAGGTGTCTCTGTAAATCAAATACCTCTGCAGCCTCTCTTTATCTTCTCCTCCTCTGAAGTTAATTCAATTCAAGCTGTTTCCTTTTCAGAAAAGCGCATGACGGTCCTGTGATTTTTATTAGCCGAGCTGTTGCCAGTGTGAGTATGAAACCCCAGCTGAACTTTGCTGAGACAGTCTGAAGCAAAATGCATCCAGTGCGTTGGTTCCTTGCGCTTCTCCTGACAGCTGGCACCCTGGAGCTCTGTAGCGGCGGACCTCTCCATGCCCAGTGCAAAGTAGAATGGTATGCTTTATTTCTTTTGTACATACTTTAGTAGAAGATGAATTCAGTTTTCATATTGCATATTTCTGCACACATCTCAGGTATCTGTCATATAATGATTTATCAAATTGCATCTGCAAACACATGGTCATTTATTAAACATACAAAGTTCTGAACTTTCTCTTCGTGCTGCTGTCATGTCTCATGTATTTAAAATTACATATTGCACTGCTCACCAGGACTGTCTTACTGAATATAGTCTTCATCCTGTTGTAAATTCTGCCTTTGATAAGCTTAATGTTGAGTATTTAATGTGTGTGTTTTGCAGGTTTTTGGTGACATATTCAGTAAATATTGTGAGGGTGTGAATGTGTTTATAATGCTCCACTTTACTGTGTCTGCTGCATCACACAGGGATGCATGATAATATCGCCACATCAGTCAATGACTGAATATTACAGACATTGAAGAGAAAGAGTCAATATATTGATATCAGTTATTGGCCAAGTAAGTTATATATCAGCATATTGGATATCTTACATCCCCACATCACAGTGTTACATAATGCCTGTGGTTGATGTATGATGGACGTTGTTGCCTGCAAAAGGCACATGAGGTCATGTGTGTTTCCAGAAACATCTCATCGCATGAGCAATAAACATCACTAACTTGTGACCTATCAGCAGGCCCCAAACCGAATCTGCAGATTTTTTTAAATGTTTTCAGCCGTGATCAAAAATAAAAATCTGTGGAATCCTGTGCCATGCTTTTTTTTTCTTTTCATAATGCAATAGAAAACATTCAGTTATGATGCCAATTGTTTTTTAACAAAACCTAAAATGACCTCCAGCAGGCTGAAAGACCTGCTTAGTGGATTTTAGTCGAAACTTTGAATTTAGAAATTTGATTTAATCATGAATAATTAAAAAAAAACATTGAACGTTTGTTGGAAAAGTCGATCAGCAAAATGTGGGACATGGAAGGTTCAAAATGGAGCAGAGAGAACAAAAGTTTTTTTGCCTTATCTGTTCACAGTTAATCTGATTTTGGACATTTCTTCTCACGACACCACTAACTTTGATTTTATTGCTCACTGAATACAACACATGAGCATTTAATTTATCTTCTGAGCCCACTAGATGGCGCTCATGGTTTAAAGAGAGAGGCTCAAAGAGTGGCAATTCAGTGTGCTTTTAACCTTTTGTTGAACAAAAAGCGCCATTTAGTGGGCTCAGAAAATAAAGAAAATGCTTCATTTGGCCATCACTTGGAGACAGTGATGACATTCTGAGTTTTACAAGAGCATCTGTATTCCGAGTATCTGCGGAAAACCTTCAGGCACAGATTCCATACGAGCCTGCTCATCCAGGGGCGTAAATATAGACAGTGCAGGCCCCTGGGGGGGGGGGGGGGGGCTTGTAGAAAGTGGGCCCTTGCAAGTTAGTCAGATTGCCACCTTAAATATAAACCTGTGTTCAAAGAGGAATGACAAAAAAGAATGTTTCCAATTAAAAATGGTGCTGTTTGCTGTTTATGTGCTCAAAAAGGCAAACACATCTGCGTCATGGTTTACTTTACTACTATTTTTTTCTTAAATAGTAGCTATCTAAAACAAGATTAAATGCTTTTTCTATATATAAAATCTATAAATAAACAATATAAACTATTCAGTCTAATGATTAATCGGGACACTGGCAAAACATCCAACATGGGATTAGAAAATGTTTGGTATAAAATTACCCTCACACTCTCTGACTTCCTATTAGAAACACTACCAAGGGACGCAGAATATATCTTTTTTTTTTTTTTATACCCACTGTGTGTTTTGCTGACACCTGACCTGAGGATGGTGGGAAACAAAATTGGACATTGAAAAGCTCCCAAGCTCCACGGACTCTTTTGCAAGACATTAATGCATGGGCTGTGTCTGTGAACGTGTCGACTGCATTTAATTTGTCAAAATAAAAAGAAGCCATCTTGACATGATGTTTTTAGATGAACTGCCTCAAGAGAAGTGAGATAAAAACATGCCAAGCTCCTGTGTGAATGTAGATGATGGGACTGTGCAGCTTTCCTGAATTTAATCTTTACTTTGTCTGCGAGTTAAGAAACAAAACAAAAAAGTTATATCAACTGAGAAATTATGTTTAGCACCATAAAAGAAAGTACTCATGTCACTTACAATGCCGCTGTAATAAAAGCGATTATATTTAAATCAGCCTTTCAAAGGCTCCATATAGAGGCAACAGAGAGCTGACACAGTGACGAACAGCACTCACAGCTAATGCCCACTAGATGGCGCCATTTCATTGACAATGTCCACTTGAGTTGTTTGAAGCCAGCCAGAGTGCTCACATGGGCCTGACTGCACATCCACTGACTGCTTGTTCCCATGCAGGTACTTTGGGATACCGTGCCAAGAGGTTTATGAATCCCTGGTGTCACAGATCAAGAAGTGGAGAACGATGGCCGGCTGCACCATGGGAGGACAGAGATGCCTATATACGGTGTGTGTGTGTGTGTGTGTGTGTGTGTGTGTGTGTGTGTGTAGTGAGGACCAAAGTACATATTTTAGCAACAGAGTGGGGACATTTTTGCAAAGTGGGGACATTTTGGCCGGTCCTCACTTTTTCAAAGGGTTGTTTGAGGGTTAAGCCTTGGTGTTAGGGTTAAGGTTCGACTAAGTTTTAGGTGTGGTTTAGGGTTAGGCATTTAGTTGTGATTGTTATGGTTATGGTTAGGGAATGCATTATGTCAACAAGGGTCGTCATAAAGATAGACGTACAAGAACATGTGTGTGTGTGTGTGTGTGTGCATGCTCCTGCACATTAGTATGTTTACATGACATCAGAGAAAATCAATTTATTGTGTCAGTCTGACTAAAACCAGACTTTTAAAATCCCTGTAAACATAATAGTCCGATTAAAATTGTACTAAATCAAATTTCTCATTGTCAGACTTACACACCCAGATAACTAAAACCCAGATAATGTGATTGGGAGTGGAATCCCTCCTGCATGTATACAGTCAGTCTGACCCAAACCGGCCGAGGCGCTCTGAGCATGCTCCAGTTTCTATAGTAGCTATGTAGTGATGGCCAAATGAAGCCTCATGAAGCATTTTCTTTATTTTCTGAGCCCACTAGATGGTGCTCATCGTTTAAAGAGAGAGGCTCAAAGAATGGCAATTCAGTGTGCTTTCAACCTTTTGTTGAACAAAAAGCGCCATCTAGTGGGCTCATGAAATAAAGAAAATGCTTCATGAGGCTTCATTTGGCCATCACTAGTAGCCAGTAGTAAACAAACTGAGTGACTAGTTGAGCTGACTGAGGGACACCTGACTAACTGAAAACTCAAAAGAAGTTTTAAGTCAGCAGGAGTGAACCTGTCAAGCGTTTCGGCCTTGCTAGTGCCATGGATCTTTGGATGGCCCGAAGTCATTGAAATCTGGCGCTTGTGCAGGCGTAAAAAACCAACGAAAAAAGCCGTCATTTAACGTCGGCATGATAGGCAGCCGGTTGCTGTTATAGTTTAACATTTCCCTGCGGCATCAAGAGGAATCATGGCAGGACAAGGACGAAAGTTAGGGCAGCAAAAGTCCCAGTGGGGCGGGTGGGAGGGGTGGTTTATGGGTCCAACAAACACAGACTTTCACCGGAGAGAGCGGCGTTCACGTCTCGTAAGATTCTAAAGCCAAACCCTGTTCTTTTTTCCTAAACCTAACGACTTTCTTTTGTTGCGTAAACACAACCATGTGTGTTTGTTGTTAAAGGAAATAAAACACATTAATTAATTTGCAGTGTTGTACCAACGTAATGCATTTATTTTGAAAGCGACTGTAAACGTTTAATTTCCTGGGAAAACGGAAGTGAATCTTGAAAGAAGAGAACTTGACACCGCGTTCCAGAACGTCAACAACCAACACACCCAGGGTACCTTGCACGTAGTACGTGGACGTGGAAAGTTCAAGTGTTGCAATATCGGTCTATCTGTCAGTTGCTCACAAATTTGGTCCAGACTGAAAACAACTCAAAAACTTATGGATTGATTGCTGTGGAATTTTGTACCAACATTCATGCTCCATAGACAGTCAATCCACTGACTTTTTCTGTGGTGCAACCAGCAAGTTAACATTGGTGGCTTAGACTGAAATATCTTCACAGCTATTTGATGAGTGGTCACAGAGTTTGCTACATATATTCAGAGTCACCAGTTAATGAATTCTCATGGCTTCAATGATGCTCTTACTTTTCCTCTTGTGCCATCAACAGGTCAAAGGTCCTCCCATTCACACACACTCACACACCAATGCCAGCAAGCTACAGTACAAGTTGCTGGTCTGACCATCAGGAGCAATTTGGGGCAGAGTCCTGCACGGTCTGATTTTCAAGACCTGCTCCCAAACCAACACCACAAAGTGCAATAACCCACCTACAGTCTGTGAACTCAGAGGAGCTGTATGTTATTTTGTGCACGGATGTCCCAGCAGCATTAAGTACATTAACTCTTCTGATGCAGGGACAGGACTGGTCCACATCTGGTGGTTATTGACGATCTGTGTTTTTCCAAACAGCAGACTGGAAAGCTGTTACTCATATATTCCAAGTTTAACAGTGAAATGCTCGGGAGCAATGTGGCTGTCCTCTGTGTGAGTTCTGAGCTCCATCGTATCTGTCAGGACATTGCTGTTCGACCTTTGTATGCGTCTGCAGTGCTCAGCAGGGGGGAGTAAAGAGTTCAGTAACCTAACAGCCTGTGGGGAGAAAGCTGTTAGACAGTCTTTTTTAAGGTTATTTTTTGGGGCTGTTTTGCCATTAGTAGAGAGTGAAGATTGAAAAGGGAGGAGGAAGAGAAAATAACATGAAGCAAAGGGCTAAGAAACCAAGACCACTGCTGAAGACTCGGCCTCCATGGGTCACACACACCTGAGGCACCTTTGGTAGGGCTCATTGATGCTAAACGTTAGATACAGAGATGGATGAAGCCTTCTGTCAGTACTCTGCATTTACTTTGTCTGTATTTGTGCACGTTTTCTAAAAACTTACAGAAACAGAGCAGTACGACCAGAGACTGTGGGGGCAGTGTAGCGTAGATACGACCACAGGAGATGAAGAACTTTAAATATAATGGTTTAACAGAACGAGTTGGTCGTCTAGTGGAAATGATGCTCTGCAGAGTCCTGCACAGGTCCATTTTTGAAAAGTACCGCCCACCCATACCCGTAAAGATCAGTAACTCCACGACGGTGACCAATGTGACTCTGGATGGTATAATGAGGTCTGCTCGGTTGAGGGGCTTCACCAAAAACCACAGAAAACTTAAGATCATTTCTGTCAGGAGGAGTTTGATCAGTTGAAACAATACAATTGATCAATTAAGTTTTATGTCCCTGGTTTTTAATCAGAACCATGTGTTTCTTCCACAGCTGCAGTCTGCCTCCATCCACTTTATAGCAGCCAAACACACCACTCCCTTTAAGAAGTATGTGGACGACATCAACTTCAGGCTGGCCTCCTATCACTTCTTCACTTGCTGTCACGTTTCGGTAGGTTTTCACTCTCCTCTAATTCATGATCTGACAGTTTCTGGAAAACCAAACCAGCTAAATGTCCATCGTCATCCCACCACTGACAACAAATGAAAATAATGGTTCCTCTCAGGGTGTCTGTCCTCTCTGTACTGCCTTCTCTTCTCTCTCCTCATATCTCTTCCTCCTCTTTTAATTTCTATCACATTATCTGTTTCTTGTCTGTCTCAGCGTGTATTGTAGGAATGTGATCTGCAAAGGTCCAGAAAGCAGGTAAATAACCGCCATGTTTTTGGTTAATCTTAGTTTTTATTGTTTGATGGAGTAATTTAAGTAAGGGGAGAACTTAGGCAGCTTTCCAACTGTGTCGGCTCAGTGTCGACACGCACTTTATTTCTAATTGCAGTTTGATATTTGGCAGTATGGCTCTGTTCTGGGACCTCTCTGCCCTTCCACGTGTATACATGGAAAGCCTGAGGCAGAGGGAGCAAATCTCTCTGCCCTTCCATGTGCCTCCATGGAAAGCCTAAGGCAGGGAGAGCAGCATCAATGACAAACAGAAATTATATTGATAAGTCAGACTCAACATGAAAAGGAGGAGCTGGGGTGGAGGCAGGTTGCAAAGCAGCTTGCAGAGGAAGTAGCAACAGTAGGCAGGCCAGATGTGCCAGGTGTTGGTGATTGGACCAGAGAAGACGTTAGCAGTAAAGCTATCATGTTGTAGTCAATGTATAGTGTATCTTTCAGCTTGTCCACCTAAATAAGGCATGATGCAGCTCCTTAAGACCAACGTAAAGTTCCTGTGTCTTGTTTCCCAGCTGCTGGTAAGGTCATAGAGTAACACAAATTGTTGCCTGTCCACTGTGCGTTGGCATGTGACTGAAATAGGACAATAACTCTTTAAATGAGTAATCCAGAACAACAGATTGTTACAAACTTCAGGATTATATTGTTGAATTTAGTAATGAATATCATTATGGCATTTAATTGGTTTCACACAAAAAAACAAGTCAGGTTTAAGTCTGAAATTCTGGAGATCCGGATTAGTTAAAAAAACAATCACGCCTTTCATGGTATCTGTCATTATTCCTGCTCCTGTCTCTTTCTGTCTTTGTGTTTCTTACTCTGAGTCTGTGCAGCCTTATCTTGCATATAACCCCTGTAGTGTATCTATAACTCTGTCTGTAGGCCATGTCCGTCTCGGAGACCTGGTATGCCATTAAAGACCACGGCACCAACTACTGCAACCTCTACAACCTTATAGAAGGTAAGATCAGACGGTCCTTCCATCCAGTTTGCACTGGTGACTTTACTCGAGCTAAGAAACCCTGCTGCACTCCACACCCTCCCCTTGCACACCTTTGAAGATGCCGTTGAAATATAGTAAAAAACAACTGACATTTTCTAAGAAGGTTTTCTTTCATTTATTATATTCATTGTTTATTTTGATGTGATTTTGGCCTCTTTGATCCATGCTTGCAGATATCAACACAGAGGTGGCTTGATTTGGATTTTGTTACTTCAGATTTGACAAATTGATGCCAGTGGAACTTTTTAAATGTTGGTCTCATATTTGAATAAGAGCACTTAACAGGTACACAAAATCTAAAATGGTTACTGGGAAATAATGAGGAACTAACTGTTAGTCAATGACCAGTTCTTGAGCAACTCCCTGTCATAAAGTAGCAAATCAGTACTGAGTGATCACCGTAAAACTCCCATTAATTAATAAAACGCCCAGTCCCTTTTACTACCCTGCAGTGGCTAAACATTTTGACAAATAAAGGCTTGTCTCAATAATTTCTATAGGAGTTCTTTGGATGTATAAAACCAGGTTCTTGGCTACCTACTGGAGCTAATGTTAGATAGCTGTTCAGATTGCATATGCAACTCAAGGCAATTGACACACCATTGGAGCACTAACAAACCAGTGACATCATTGGCCTTGTGAAGACCTCCCCAGAGGTTAAATACCTGGGTGCTTCCACACCAGTTTGTCAGACTAGTTCCAGCCTAGTCAGACAAGCATGAACTGATGAAGCCTCTTGGATAAGAGGTGAAACGTCTTCTAAGACAAAACTAAGTCCAGGTGTGTTCGATTCAATTGCCTTGAGATAACTATGACCTGGATAGATGAGAATATCCACAGGCATTGCATATGCAGATATAAATGTTCAAACCTTGTCAATATGGAGATGCTACACATCGTTGGCTTAGTTAGATTCTCCACAATTCAATAATTCAGTTCATTTTCAGAAACCACGGGCACCAGAGAAGACTGTAATTCATTCAGATTTACCGGCATGACGAACAACAAGCGGTGACTCCATAACATCAGAATATGTGTCCATTCCTCAATTACCCAGTAATTTATTCATATTCCTTTTGTCAATAAGAGTCCTCAGATCAAAAAGAATCAAAAGGGTTTTTCATAAGAATTAATCCAGGTTGTTTTAACAGGATAAAGAGGTGTGTCGGTATGCCAGGTGCTGTAATCCTTGAGTGCTCTCTCTGATGCGCTGCCTGTCGCAGCTAGATCAAATAAATGATTTGTAATTGATATATTATTCAAAGCCTATTTTTTTATACAAGAAACATCCTCTTGAGACCCCAGCTTTTGTTTGGTATGCACTTTCAATTTCTCCCAGCTGTTAGGGATTAGAGTTCAGACCGGCCAGTTCACACAGCTGCAGCTTTCTAAAACGGTTTCGTCTTGTCATGAATCTTTGGTCTGAACTGGACTTAAAAGTTAAACAGTCCCAATTCATCATCATGTCGGTCTTTGTTTGTGCACTGTCAGACATTTAAAAATCTAATAAATGAATGAAACTAATAAGAAGATGTATCGGGATATTCATTAGAAAGAAGTATGAAAAATACGTTTTAAAACCCATCACTGAGGCAGCTGTGAGAGAAGAGAAAACACTCTTTGTTAATATATTTAAAACTCTGTGTACATGTGCTGTCATGTCTACATGAAGCCAGAAGGGACACTTTTATAAAATCTCTTTTGTCTGAACCACAAAAAGTCATTACTTGCGATAAGGCCAGCAGTATTACATTTCCCATGTGTGTAACTGCCATTGAAGCATTCAGGATGATTACAGTTCTTTTCTTTGTCTGTGGACACACGCTCCTCATACCTCTTTCTCCTTTCATTCATTCAACAGGAAGTGGTCTAACAGAAGCCGAAGGTTATAGAGAGGTCACCAGTGACTTCCTGTGTACCCAACGCTCCTCTGCTAACTGCACCGTCTACTGACTCAATATTTATGTATAGTATACCAAGAGTCATCACTTACAGTATTGATTGTCTTTTAATGGCTGGGAAAAAAAACATGACATTATCTGTTTGCTACAGATGTATTCTGGGGTTCACCGTCTGTTTTCTTTATGCAACAAATACATATTGAATACACTGAAATATTATCCAGTGTAGTCTGAACAGTTATAATATATTCTCACTATATATCACTCTTTAATTTATCCAGCTACATTTGGATTGCTGTTTTTTATTTTATTTTACTGGTTTTATTTTAATTCAAATCATATGTCTCCATCTATTTGTTTTTTATTGTGTAAAATAAATTGTGATAACTAAACTATAGATGCTGATGATTTCCCCTCAATATTCCCAGCAACACTCATTATTACATCAACATTTTGTGAATTACACACTAAGAAAGGGAGTCGTTTATATCTCATAGGGATTTCATATATGGGACTGTAACAGTTTATGCTCACTTCTGCCTGCCCAGTCACCCAGCTCCCATTCAGTAATTTTCCATTTACTCTGGTTTCCTGCGCCTCAGCATCAGTCACGTCCACCTCATCAAGGCCACTCAGTTCACCTGTTCCTCATTATTCAAAGCTGGTATATACTCCAGCCTCACCGACACTCTGTGCCAGATTGTTCTTCACCTCTCATGCAAGACTTTACAGCACTTTCTTCCAGACTGATTTCTAGTGATGGCCAAATGAAGCCTCATGAAGCATTTTCTTTATTTTCTGAGCCCACCAGATGGCGCTTTTTGTTCAACAAAAGGTTGAAAGCACACTGAATTGCCATTCTTTGAGCCTCTTGTTCAACAAAAGGTTGAAAGCACACTGAATTGCCATTCTTTGAGCCTCTCTCTTTAAACCATGCGTGCCATCTAGTGGGCTCAGAAAATAAAGAAAATGCTTCATGAGGCTTCATTTGGCCATCACTACTGATTTCCAATTGCTGACCCTTTCTGCCTCTGACCCATCTGTCCCGTCTGATCTCTGGTAAACACTGTCTCTTTGTCCCCAACTTTGAGATCTGCTTCCCTGTCTTTGGTTCCTGTTTGCCTGTGGCTGCTTGGTGTTACCATCCAAAGACAACCCTGTCCTATCTGTTTACCTGTGGTTTCCTGTGGCCCAGAGAATTTCACTGTATCACCACACTCGCCATTGTGTGTGCATCCTGTGAGTTCTCACCTGCTGGCTTCTTGATCCTCTGCCTGGCCTCAACCTTCCTTCAGCCTGTGCCCTACTGGTTCATCTGCATGGACTGTGTACTTACCTGGTTCCAGATTTACTGTCTCCATGACTACGTCTCCTTCCTCCTCATACATGGTACTGTTGCCTGTATTGAAGTGTGTTTGGGCAAACATCACCACCCATTAACCTGCTTCCCGGCCTGGTTCGGCCTGATTAACCTCTGTGGGACTTTGTGTAGAGACTTTGGCCTGCACCTGCTGATTTCACTGCAGCTGTTCCTGGTTTCCTGTGTGCTGCATTTGGGTCCTAACACAACCCGTTCCAGGGACTCAGTTTGGACAAGAGACAAGAAGCAGGGTCTGACAATGTCAACCTTATAATACCAAGCTACAAGGGAGGGTCTACCAAACTATCTGTTCCAACATAAATCAGCACAAAACCGGCAGTTATCAGTGAAGTAAACACATTAGCTAAGGGGTCATGCCACGTTTTTTCACAATCAAATTCATTGTTTTTAATGTAGACGTACAGCAGTCAGGTAAATATGCCATGACACCTGGCGTCGCACTCGTGAAAGCTGGCACGGAGAAGTCACAAGAGTAGCACCCAGTGTGGTTAAAGGTGCGGCATATGTACGGCCCCTTAAAGGGATAGTACCCCCAAAAATGTAAATTCAGCCGTTATCTACTCACCCATATGCCGAGGGAGGCTCAGGTGAAGTTTTAGAGTCCTCACATCACTTGCAGAGATCCAAGGGGAGAGGAGGTAGCA
>NC_065516.1:36456529-36464550 GCF_006386435.1 Epinephelus moara | reverse complement strand
GCAAGTGATGTGAGGACTCTAAAACTTCACCTGAGCCTCCCTCGGCATATGGGTGAGTAGATAATGGCTGAATTTTCAGTTTTGGGTGCACTATACCTTTAAGGAAATGTGACACGTAATTTCTATAACAGTTGTCAGCCCTAAGCATGATGGGAAATGGGGCCCATCGCTGCAATATGGTGTTCTTTTGCTGGTTTGAGCTCTAACAGCTCCACGTGAAAAAATATAGGTTTGTGTCACATCATTAACAACCAAATCAAGCTCAAATTCATTTCTCCATGTATAAAGAACAGAGCCCAGCGCCTGTGTTCATAAATGATCATCAGTCTTCCTGGTTCATGACCACAAACTCACCATGTATTATTTTCCAGGCTGTGCTGTGGCTCTGTCTGTCCACTAACAGCCAAATAAAGACTGAAACATCATTCTGGGTCTGGAGTCACCAGGTGAAAGTTTGATGATGTCCTCTGTCTTTCTTGTTTGTTCTGGACCCTTGGTAAAAAACAAGAGCGAAAAAGAAAACAGCACACACCAACAGAGAGCCACTCAGAGTGAATATAGCTGTGGATACCGCTCAGAGGTGAGTCGCAGTCTGACGAGGGGCATCATTCTTTCTGACACCTAAACCAGTTTTCGCTCTTAAAAATGATGGTGGAGTGAGGAGGGCGGAGGGAGCCACCAAGAGAAAATACACCCATAGCTGCGTGTGGATTGCAGGGCAGCTTTTATTAAGGGGAGCAATATGCTCAGCTGGGCTTTGCCATCCATCACTAAGACTCGCCCCCCCCTCACACTGTGGCTGGAGCACGTGGACTTTGGTGCCTCTTTTTTCAGGGCTGAGCAAGTGACTGGCAGGCACCTCTAACATCCTACACAACCTGCACTGTATCACAACAGAATGGCTGCAAGGCCAATATCAAATGATGAAATGAAGACATGTCTTTTATCCTGTAGTTCTGTACATTTAAATCCATTTAACAAATTACTGATAACAAAAAAAAAAGTCCATAATAACTGAGGTGTAACAATGATGCTGTGTAATGCTGTCTTGTTAATGTCCTGACCTCACTGCACTACATTTAGAGGAAAACTTTATTAATTCCAGACAGGAAATTAAATTTTGTCAAATACACACACATGCACAAACAGGAGCTATACATGCATTAAATGGTGGGGGGGGGGCGGTGCTCTCAGCAGTGGGGGTTCAGTACCTTGGCCAGTGGCGCCTCTCCAGCTACCAGTACACCCATACCTTGTCCGTACAGGGACTTGAGTGGCTGACCCTCCTTTCCAGACCCATGTCCCTATGCACTGAGTTACTGCCACTAGTGATGGCCAAATGAAGCCTCATGAAGCATTGTCTTTATTTTCTGAGCCCACTAGATGGCACTCATGGTTTAAAGAGAGAGCCTCAAAGAATGGCAATTCAGTGTGCTTTAAACCTTTTGTTGAACAAAAAGCGCCATCTAGTGGGCTCAGAAAATAAAGTAAGTGCTTCATGAGGCTTCATTTGGCCATCACTAACTGCCGCCCCTCCGGACATAATGATGCCAGACGATGTTGTATTTGCATCTTCACCATGAACAGTTGTGTTTACTGCCTTACTTCTGATTCATGTTTAATTCTTTTTGGGAGAATATTAACAAAAAAAAAGAAAAAAAGTATCACCAGTGCAGTGGAAGTCAATCTACAACCCTGGGCCAAATCTGGAGTAGAGTGCTGGGTGGCCGCCCGGACGTTTTTCTAATTCACAGTAAGAATAAATTGATTCACACTGGATACATCAAGCTGCCTTTACACTGCCACACAACCATGAAAGTCCGCCATGATGAATTTTGTAGTTATTTGCATAAAGTGAAAAAAAGTAAAATGAAAGAACTGTTTTTTAAAAAAAGTTGATTCTATCAGCACCGAATCTGGTATACAGCATTACGGCAGTAACTGAGCAGGAGTGGTCATAAAGCAGGGCATAGCAGTAAATCAGCCATGAATCAATGACAATTGATCAAATCATCATGAATTTAATCTTTATAGCCATTTCCAGTGTGTGTTGGGAAATAGGTGAGCCAAAGCAGTTTGCGCCTGACCTATAGGGGGCACTACATATGCCAAAAATGTGTACCTAAATGATTGGTGGACAGAATTTCACTAAATTTGGTGCACATGCTTTGGGGCCAAGTATTAACCAGAGCCTGAAGTGCCAGGATGGTTAGGGCATGCGGGTGTCGCCTATGTATCTTTATCTAATTTTCATATCTTTGCTCAATTTGTTGTCAACTGGAATGAGCATGAGACATGAGACGTGGCACCAACTTGGCCACGCCCTTCAGACCGTGAGTCTAAATGACTAGAAACTGAATTCTCACCTGCAGTGCAGTGTCCGCTACAAAATAGCCCCCTGGACAATTGAGCCCAAAATGGCCGATTCTTTGCTAATTATTAATGTGAAAAACAGACTATTTGGGATTTTTACTGTATCAACACCAAACTTTGTATTTGGCATTGTGGGACAGATACACCTTTTTCTAGTCTGTCAAAAAACATGGCCACCATCAATGACAAAACTTTCGTCAAGGAAAATCCATCCGTCCATCCTGTTCTTATTCCTCTTTGTCAGTGATTTCAGCATCAGCCACTTGAAGCCAAGAGCCACCATTTACGGCAGTACGATACACCACCAGGTGGCGTCAGTTTTTTTTCACGGCTGGACGAGACCTGTTGCGGCAGTATGATATGCCACTGGATTGTGTCCATTTGAAACGCTGCCAGTTATGACATCAAGAGCTGGAACGTCCTCGTAGGGTGGGCAGGAGGGGGGGTGGATAGTGATGGCCAAATGAAGCCTCATGAAGCATTGTCTTTATTTTCTGAGCCCACTAGATGGCGCTCATGGTTTAAAGAGAGAGGCTCAAAGAATGGCAATTCAGTGTGTTTTCAACCTTTTGTTGAACAAAAAGCGCCATCTAGTGGGCTCAGTAAAGAAAGAAAATGCTTCATGAGGCTTCATTTGGCCATCACTAGTGGTGGATGGATCCAACGAACCCCAAACTTTCACCCAGGAGGCAGATGTTCGCTTCCCGTATAAATGTAGAGCCAAACCATGATGTTTATTTCTAAACCCAACCATGTGCTCTTGTTGACGTCCTGGTGTTGGTTGCAGCATCCCAGAACATCAAAAGCAGACGCAGGACGCTGCCTGGCGTGAAATATGTAGATGTGACAGTCCACTGACAAAGCGATGATATGTGACGACTTGGGATGAGAATGTGTTGATTTATCTATCTGTCTGTCTGATTGGTGGTTTTCTTTTTATCGGGGCCACTCCATACTAGTATTAATGTCTACACACATTTCAAGCAAATCATTTTGACTAACCACCTTATTTATATACATCAGACCAAATGATTCATTTATTTTACAATGACAGAACATACCAGGATTTATCGTAGAGATAAACGGAAATGACTGAAATGAGTTGCAGCCCACACATCATTCAAAACGTTACACAATGAAATGGCCACATGCAGACAAAATAACCTGGTGTGTCATTGTGGTGTTGATGGGCACTGAGAATGCAAATCCCAACAGAAATGGGAATTTAAATTCTTTTTCCATATATGATCACCTTAGAGTGTGGTGGTGCTGTTCCGGAGTTGCTGTGTGATTGAAATCCTCAGTGCATTGGTTTATCTTCTAGCCTACCAACTGCCAACAATGTTCATTTTAGCGAGTAGTGTCTTTTAAAAGACTGTGACAGTGTCTGTTTGAAGTGAACTGAATTCCAAAAGATTCTCTTCCAAAGATTTTCCCACTGCATTCTGGAAATCCTCTTGGAAGCTGAACAGGAAATGGTCAGTTCACTGCTCACTGAAGCAGGGAACCGTCTGAGACACACCCAGTGTGAGCGTGACTGTGTGGCATTTCACCAGCCTTGTCCCTCAACATGTCCGTCGGCGCTCCTGTCTATGAAGTCACGTTCAGAACTCCTCTGCATACTGCTAATGACGGCCATGTAACTGAGCTCCACTAATTTTCCTATAATGTGCTATTACTGTACGACTTTAAAAGGTTCCAACGATAAAACAGAGATCTGTGTCTTATAACTAACTCCACTCATCAGACTTACATTGGGAGAGGGCAGTAGTAGGTCTGACTTCAAAATAGCTTCGGCTTTCAGAGATCATTTTTAATTGACAGTTTTCTGTCTGGCTGACACGTTTTATCTGCCCCTTCTGTGTCCGCATGTGAATGCATTTCACTCCACCCCAATCTGTCCAATTTGAGGGCTACTTTGCATGCGACAGGCATTACTGCGCATGTCAATATTGTTTATTCAAGAGTAAAATGCATACTGTTTTAATATGTCAGTGTTATCGCTGCATGTGTTTTTGTTGTTTGCTTTTTTCACACAACAAGAGTGAGGACAAAGAACTGCCCAGAAAATACACACCCATCCACACGAACACTGTCTCCACCTCTCCCCTTTTTCTTGCTCTTTCTCTTTCTTTCCATCCCTCTGCCTTACTCTCTTCTTCCCTCTCTGTCTCTCTTTAGTTCAAAGGCTGCCAAATCCTTCCCAAACCAATTAGAGTGTATGTAAGGTCCTCAGGGGGGCCCTGCGGTGACAGTACAGGGTACGGAGTGGCAAGGGGTCTGAAGAGGCAATCACAGTCTGCAGTATTCAACAATATCTGAGAGGAACAACAATAGCAGGCCATAAATCAGCCCCGGAACAGTGAATAGACATTGACTTGTTTGATATGGGAGACAAGAATAGTGGCTGGTTGAAGAAGCAGGAAACACACATACAACACCACAAAAACAGAGGAGGCCCCAGCAAATGTACACAAGCATGCATGTTAACAAAAATGAGCTATCACACACACCCATTCTCTAAATGCCTGTTTCTAAGATATGTTTTGCAGATGTAATAACAAAAGGATGTACGAAGCCCCGGAGAGGACGGGGGGAGAAAAAAATAAATGTGTGAAAAAAGAAAAATAAATATGTTTGCCTTCAAGAAGCTTTGCCGTTTTTCCAGGAAATATTACGACCATTTGGAGCTAACATGATAAAGTGTGGTCAAGCCAACCTGCAGCTGCCATTATGCCTCTGAGCAAGGCAAGATCCTCAAAGATACATGTACGTGTTTTTATGTTGTGTGAACTGTGAACAGGATAGTCAAAGAAGAATTAAATGGTAAAAACAATGGCTTGACTTTATACACATATAGTAGGTGGTCATGTACAGTACTGTATATACAGCCTGTTCACATAAACAGGAGTGAGTAAAATACATTGTGCATTGTACAAAATTTTGTTCACTGTAAATAGATATGTAAGTAGAAGATAAGCTGATCTCCAAAAGGCATGAAGTTGAAGATGAAACATGCTTGTCAGCATTTTAAGCAAGAATACTCCGGTCCAGGTGATGCCAATTTCAAAGCTAAACAGCTGCCTAGCACTCTGAAAACTTAAAGACCTGATGAAGACTAGAAGAAGATAGCAAAGTGTTTTCAGGGAGCTGTTTCCTCAGTTGGTCATGTCAGTAAGAAATGGCAGTTCACAGGAACTGTGGAGGTCAAGCTGAAAACTTTGTGAGAGAGCTGCTCGTAGGATTGTTAGAAAGGCAAATCAAACCTCTGTTTGACTGCAAAAGACCTGCAGGAAGATTGATCAGACTCTGCATGGTCAGTTCTTGCAGGAAGATTGATCAGACTCTGCATGGTCAGTTCTTAGTAGCACCTCTTTTGGCAAGTATCATAGCTTCTAAACACTTCTTGTATCCAGCTCAGAGTCTCTCAGTTCTTGTTTGGAGGATTTTCACCCATTCTTCCTGCAAAAGGCTTCTAGCTCTGTGAGATTCTTGGGCCGTCTTCATGCTCTGCTCTTTGAGCTCTATCCACAGATGTTTAATGATGTTTAGGTCGGGGGACTGTGAGGGGCGTGGCCAAACCTTCAGCTGGCTCCTCTTGAGGTCGTCCATTGTGGATCTGGAGGTGTGTTTAGGATCATTGTCCTGTTGTAGAAGCCATCCTCTCTTCATCTGCAGCTTTTTTACAGATGCTGTGATGTCTGGAATTTAACTGAATCCATTCTTCCCTCTACCTGTGAAATGTTCCCCGTGCCACTGGCTGCAACACAAGCCCAAAGCATCATCCATCCACCCCCGTGTTTAACAGTTTGTTCTCCAAACATACCTTTGCTCATTGTGTCCAGAAAGTTCTGTTTTACCTTCATCAGTCCACAGGACTTGTTTCCAAAAAGCATCAGGCTTGTTCAGATGTTCCTTTGCAAACTTGTGAGGCTGAATGTTGTGGTGAGGACACAGGAAAGGTTTTCTTCTGATGACTCTTCCATGAAGCTCATATTTGTCCAGGTGTGTCTGCACAGTAGAACAGTGCACCACCACTCCAGAGTCTGATCAATCTTCCTGCAGGTCTTTTGCAGTCAAACAGAGGTTTGATTTGCCTTTCTAACAATCCTACGAGCAGCTCTCTCACAAAGTTTTCAGCTTGACCTCCACAGTTCCTGTTAACTGCCATTTCTTACTGACATGACCAACTGAGGAAACAACTCCCTGAAAACACTTTGCTATCTTCTTCTAGTCTTCATCAGGTCTTTTAGTTTTCAGAGTGCTAGGCAGCTGTTTGGAGGAGCCCATGGCTGCTGATTGTTGGTTGAAGGAGTTTTGAATTTTGACCATGCTGCTGTTGTTCCCCAAACCCAAACAGTAATATAACATTAAACAAAGTGGAGGGAGCCTGTGACTTGAGATCAATTTAAATGCTGTTCTTTCGATGTTGTAGTCGTTGGACAGATAAGAAGAGATTACAGAGCTAACATTAATTACTAACTGTTTGGTCTTAGTGCAACACAAACGGCCACAGCATTACATTTGGCAACATTTTTCCAAAAAGAGAGACTGTTGAATTAAACTGGCAAAGACTGCATTTTGTGGACTTCCAGTGTGTTCAGTCGGCATGTATAACACAAAACTGTGAAACTGTTCATTATTCAAGAGTCCTTTATTGGCTGTTAAGCAGTGGAGCTGGATCCAGCAGGCTCCCTGCAGCACCGCTCTGATCCATCACTCAACCCTCAACAAGCTCATTAATCCTGACAGAACATGAGCTCAGCCGAGGAGGGCAGGAAGAGAGGGATGAAGTTCCACTATGACCCAGTGACTGCCTCGGTGTGCACAGTGGATGCTTTTTGTGTTTGTGTGTGTTCCTGAATGACAGTAGTGTCTTACTAGACACTGAGAGGACTGAATAACATCATATCAGTTTGCTCTGATTATGCATGTGTAAACATTTCCACTAGTACATACATGCTGTTTGAAAGACGGGTTGTCTTCTGTGAAGTAGTGTGCAACTTTTCTGCACCAGCAATTTCTGTTCAGTGACAGCCTTTAGTGTCAGAGGATGATAATAAAACTAATACTAATGATTTACAGCTCAGTGCTTGACAATAAGGGCAATATAAGTACAGTACATGAAGATAGACATAAAAGTTAAAGGCTAAAGTGAACAGATATGTTTTTAGCTTTCTCTTTAAAATGTTAGTGAGCTAGCTTCCCTGATATCTAAAGGGAGTGTGTTCCATAGCACATTCCTCTGAGTGCTCTCTCTGCCATCTATGTACAACATCTTTCCCACTTAACCTGCATGTCTTTGGACTGTGGGAGGAAGCTGTCAGAGCACCTGGAGGAAACCCACGCTGACACGGGGAGAACATGTCAGGGAGAACATGTCAGAGCACCTGGAGGAAACCCACGCTGACACAGGGAGAACATGTCGGAGCACTTGGAGGAAACCCACGCTGACACAGGGAGAACATGCAAGCTCTGCACAGAAGGGCTCCCCCACCCTGGGGTTTGAACCAGCAACCCTCTTGCTGTGAGGTGACACTGCTAACCACTGCCATTTAACCCTGCGTGTGAACCTTTGACCTGGGTCATCTGGGTGATTTCAGTTGTCATTGTGATATAAAAAGGGCTCACACAGTTAACAGTACATG
>NC_065516.1:36438274-36456259 GCF_006386435.1 Epinephelus moara | reverse complement strand
CCCACGCTGACACAGGGAGAACATGTCGGAGCACCTGGAGGAAACCCACGCTGACACAGGGAGAACATGTCGGAGCACTTGGAGGAAACCCACGCTGACACAGGGAGAACATGCAAGCTCTGCACAGAAGGGCTCCCCCACCCTGGGGTTTGAACCAGCAACCCTCTTGCTGTGAGGTGACACTGCTAACCACTGCCATTTAACCCTGCGTGTGAACCTTTGACCTGGGTCATCTGGGTGATTTCAGTTGTCATTGTGATATAAAAAGGGCTCACACAGTTACACAGTACATGGCTTCATCTGAACACTATCTCTAAACAAAAGAAAAGCTTTCTACATGGTTACTCATATGTTCCATTGATAAACATACCTCTTTGTGAATGTGTTCAATGATGTCAATCGCTCCACAAATTTTAAAGATTTCTTAGAATGATCTACTGACACGTTCTCACTTTCTCATCATTTTGATTTGTTTAGCTTTGCAAAGTGATTGAAGTGATTGTATAAAATCCAATTCAATCACACAAAACAATCTTCCACTTTGCCATTACTTTATGGCTCATTTGATGTTAGCCAAATGATAGCAGAGTGGTCAAATGAATCACAGGCAGAGCCCCTGCTCGAGATAATGACATTTGTCCTCATTAGGATGCTCAGTACCTCCTTGTCCTCACCCGCTCAACATATCCAATCATTCTTTCATTTGGCCTGTAAGTGATACCACCTCCTCCGCTCCTGTTGAGGCTTTAATGAAATACCTGTGTTTTACTCTGTCTCTCTTACACAGATGATTTCATTTAGTGCGCTCAGTAATAGCCAAGGAAGTAATAATTACATTCAAATATTAATCTCTGTTGTTGGGACAAAGCGATGAATCAAAATCCTTGACTTGTTCTCTTTCCAAAGTCTCTCCTCCCATTTGATTGTCTCCCCATATGCCCCCGCCCCCCCTCGCCCCCTCCCATGTGCCACCCAGCAGATTACAATGACAAATTATTGCAATTCTCCCCCACATGACAGAGAGCTGGATTTGAGGCGGGGCTTTGAACAACAATGTTCAAAGGGTGTGGAAATGAGTGCAGAGAGGTGACGACTGAAACATTATGAGCACATCGGTGTGTGTGTGTGTGTGTGTGTGTGTGTGTGTGTGTGTGTGTTCAATAATGCACTTTTTAAAGCAAATTGCTCAGCAGAACAATTCTTGAGTTTATCATTGTTGGAATTATCAATCCAAAAAGCGTGGGTGTGTCTCCCATCTTTTGGTTTATGTGTCTGTCTTTATTGCGTCTTTAAAGGGATAGTGCACCCAAACATGAAAATTCAGCCATTATCTACTCACCCATATGCCGAGGGAGGCTCAGGTGAAGTTTTAGAGTCCTCACATCACTTGCAGAGATCCAAGGGGAGAGGAGGTAGCAACACAACTCCACCTAATGGAGGCTGACGGCGCCCCAGATTCAAACGTCAACGGCAAAAAACCCCACAAAAATATGTTTCTCTATAAAAAATTGGATTATTAAATGAAATATTTCTTGGTAGGGTTGTGCCCGAATACGAATACGTTATTCGTATAGGCAGGAATAATGCCTTTGAAACAGGTATATTTTCTATACAAATATACCAGTTGTTATTCAGATGGGAAAAAACATGCGCGTCATGCACTTTTTTTTCATGTGGTTGAGAAACGCCGCACTAATCTAACAAATCAAACACTGGCTTACATCGAGACGGTAAGACACATTTTCACTCACCCGTTGTCTGCCAGATAGCCTAAAGTTGAACAGTCATCAAAGCAAGTTCCTTAATCCTGTGTAGGCCTTATGTTAGCTCGTCTTTCTTTGGTAGGTATGGAGCTGAAAGTGCGTTTCACTGGCAGACGTTATATCCAATTATCCATTGCTGTTATCCACAGTGACCGTTACGGTGCGAAGATTTTACTCGCATTTGCAACTAAAAATAGTTTTGTGCGAGCAAAAGAAATCATTCAGGAGCACGCTGTGTGAGTACAGATTTCAACCAGCAGCAGAAACGAAAGGCGAATCCCGCTGGTTGTGGGTTGAACAGGGGTCACAGGAATATGGGGGAGCACTGTGGCCACTGCTATGGCCACTACGCCCGACTCCAGGTCCAGTAATTTCCTCTTTCATTGGTGTCATGACTGCCCAAAAGTACCTGAACAGCCGAGCCGTGGCGGCACACAGGTATGTGGCGTGTCAGAGGAGAAACGAGCCGTTCATATTTCTCTCTTTGTGGCAGGTAACGGTCCACAAACCTCACCGCACTGAAGGGACTGTTCTTTACTTATGAAGGGACTGTTCTTTACTTGTCAGGGGAGGAGGGTGGCTGGTTGAGTTTTATTTGATTTATTTATTTTGATCCCCCCTGTAGCCACAAATATTTTTCCTTGAGCTTTTCAAAGAGACTGGTGGAAAATGCATGACCCTTCACCACG
Organism: Epinephelus moara; assembly: GCF_006386435.1. NCBI lineage: Eukaryota > Metazoa > Chordata > Actinopteri > Perciformes > Serranidae > Epinephelus > Epinephelus moara. Next base: position 36,453,807 of record NC_065516.1, on the reverse strand, counting down.
AATTAGATTTTTAAAATTTAGCAGAGTTCATCCGATGAACTCAGCTAAGCGTGCCAGGCGACCCAACTACAAAATCCAGTGGACTAAAGAAATCCTTTGTGTCTAATAGTAGAGCAGTAGGCCCAATGTAGCCCTGTGTGTGTGTGTGTGTGTGTGTGTGTGTGTGTGTGTGTGTGTGTGTGTGCTGGGCTGGCTTATGTGTGTATTCTTATATAAACTCTATTCCCAATGCAAAACAGATTATTATTATTATTATTATTAAAAAGTGAAGTATGAGGATATGGAAATATATTTCAGAATTATTATATGCCAATATTAAATTAATCTGATGCTTTGAATGCTCAGAAATTGCATTGCAAATGAATGTAAAGTTAGAAAATACAGTGTAACACAACTTCCGGTCTAAGCCACGCCCACTTCCATTTTTTATCCGAATACAAATACAGATACAGATAATGACGTCTCTGCGCATCCCTATTTCTTAACACTCCATTCATCCATCCATCCATCCATCCATCCATCCAACACTTCAAGTAATTTGAACTATATACAGTATTAAGTTTATGAGATATGCTCATTTTGCCTAACCCTAACCTAACCAGGGACTTTTGTCATCTAAACCTAACCACATGCTTGTGTGGCCTAAACTTAAGAAAATAATGTAAAAACAAAGTGTTTTACCTACGCTGTGAGTTTATTTTGAAAAAGACTGTATGCATCTAACGAGCAGAAACATTTCCTGTGAAAACTGAAAAGTATTTTGAAAAGATACAGAACATGTAACAAAGCGTCAGTTGACATGTTGTCAGTGAACGTCCAGCACCTCCACATGGGGGTACCTAGCGCATCATATTTTGGTCCACTGACAAAGCGGTGGTGTTTGACCAGTTGGGATGAGAGCTGGTTGTACGGTCATGGTGAAATTTGCTGCGGGGCTACGGGAGGAATGAGAGGAAATTATATACCAATATAGACCAAAACGAAGAGGTAAGACGTGATGACAAATCTGTTTGTTCACTCTGCACTTATTTCAGTCATCACTATACGTAACTATGATGAGAGGAGCTTTAGATCTGGTGCAAAGAAACTGCTATAAATTGGGACAGTTAATCAGGATTTGTGCTGAGTTTAAACTGTTGTTACTACACAAAAATAATCCCTTTGTAAAACATTATTAATTGCCAATCTGACTAGGTGGGCAACAGGATCCCTGGACCTCCGTCAGGAAGCAGATGACTGATGGTCATGGACAAATTGCTGTGATTTACATAGGTTTTGATGTCACTTTGACCTCTAGTCACTCACACTGGGCTGTGGCTGGCCCATTAATCACACATAAATGGTTGTCACAGCTGGATTCTGTGCTCATCCAACATGACCAGACCCTGTCAACGGGTTGACAGTTGGACAAAAGGGGGAGGAGGCAGACTGAGCAGACGGTGCGGTGCCGGGGCACCCAGGAGGGCTACATGAGTCTGAATGGTTCTTTAACAAAGGATGCAGTGATCAGCTCTCACATTGGATCACATCGATCATGTTTACATTAACATTTATTATGTTATTATGCTTATGCAGATTTGTCATTGATTTTTTTTAAATGTATTTTCCCATTTAAATTGCATTTTCATGTTATTATGTGTCGTGTTATTTTTTGTTTTTTGCCCAAAAACTCCAAAAAGGCAGGATTAATACTGAGCTGTGTACATGGCTGATGAAAATAAATATTCCACTAACACTGCATCAACATGCAGCCGTACATACTCAGATCAGTGTTACTGTGCAGCTGGTTCAATGTGTTTGGGGCACTGTCTAAAGAGAGTACAGTACCTTAAATGTGATACACACTTTTGTCACGTGGGAGGAAGAACCAAACTCTTTTTGAAACATCACAGATTTTTGTGAGAGCTGCTGAGTTACAGGAAACATTTTCAGTCCTTGACTAATTCTTCATGCTCCATTGTCCCCTCTTGTGAATTTGGTAAATGTAATACTATAAATGGTTCCTTTCTTTGTAATAATAATGATAATAATAATCTAAAAAAACCCATTGTGTCAGTTTGCACAGTAGTAAACGCTCTCTGACCGATCCTGTCTTGCCTTGGCTCCGTTCATTGAAGATACAGCACTGCAGTCGTCTTTGGTGACAGTAATCACTGCTGAGTAGAGAATTTTTGGGGGTTAAAAATCTGAATGCTCAAGCCAGTGGACGCCGTACCAATGTGTTGCAGTCACAGTGATTTGGTGTGAGAATTGACCCCATGCTACCTCCCACCCCCGGAAAAGACTGGCCAATCATAACAGACCAGGGTCTTTGGGTACATTAGCACACTTTAAATACTCGAAGACTGTACGAACATACTTTTACTCAAGTAACATTTCCATTATAGGACTTTAACTAGTAACAGAGTATTTGTAGAGTTTGGTATACTTTAACTTAAAGAGGCAACAGATAGGATTTGTTGTTTTTAGCTTGGCGCCACCTAGCGTCAGCGGTGTTGCGTCGCACTGTGGCAACGACCAAATTGAGCGTGGGGATCAGAGATAATGAATAAAATATAGGCTGTAAAACCACCAGTATACCTCTATGTATATGTAGAATGAGAAGGTGTGTGGACACTCTACTAAATAAATGAGTAAAGAGACCGAGCAACAATTATCAGATTTATCTGAAGAAAAAACAAATAGTAATGCAAATAATTATAGCAGAATGCACAGTACCAGTACAAACAGCTCACAGTAAATGATACCAATATGTACAGTACCAGTACAAACAACAGTAGACACAGTGGAATTATACCAATATGCACATGTAAACAGTCCCCATTCTAGAATAAACGCTACCGTATGGAAACCATGCGGCCGGTTGGAGCTCAAATTGAATGGGAAACAAAGTCCAGTGTTCACTTAGCTGGGCGTAACTTAGCTGGGCGATGTCCGTGGATAGCTGCCTCCGTGAGAAGAGAACAGAAGGAAGGGAGGGGGGTATCACTGTCCGAGGGCTGCCGTAGAATGGCAACCAGGATGTCAGCCGACCAACACTCGCTACCCGCTCCCTGGTTGCGGCGATTTGCGATGCTGGCCAGCTAGGAATGAACTAGCAGCCAGTACAGTACAGTCCTCTCTGGTCTAGCTAACATTTAGCCGTGTTACTTACTGATCCATTAGAAAGAAAGCTAGCTGGACATGGGTTTTGAAGCCTCTTTGGTCACGGAGCTCCCTCCATCTCTTGAACGCCTGACTGAGGTTTACTCTTGTTTTTCCTCTTCTTTTATCACTCTCCTTTTTGCTCTTCTTTGCCTCCTCACACAGAGGAGCTCCTTTTCTTTTGCTAGGCCGTTTTTCACTTGTCTCCAAACTTTGTCCGTCTGCCATTGTGCTCCTGACTCAACTATCTCATGCCCAACTCCTCATAAGGACCAGCTCCAGTCCCTGATTGGCTGACCGACCAGTTTCACAATACATGACGCGTTTCCTGCCGTAAAGTAGATTTTTTCCGCGAGATTTCGGCATCAGTGGCAGAAGCTTATTGCAAAGATTGCAAAGCCACTAAGTAACCTATGTAAACGCTGATAGTCTGATTTGACTGTGGACACTACCCTGTGCAACCCACATTATTTTCATCATGATATATTTAGGAAAAAGATGCTGTCTGTTGCCTCTTGAAGTAAAGGATCTGAATACTTCCTCCCACCACTGCTGCTGACACGACATTTACAGCATCACAAATGTTTTGCCGTTGCTCGGTTTTTGATTTTCCTGTTACGTACTGGCAAACTGAAAATCACATTTACTTTGTTTATTTAACCGTAAAGCGATCTCACTACTGCAGAGGTTCTTCCTCTCCTTAAAGCTTTTGCACAAGGCACAATACCTCCACTGATATAAAGAGTATAGGGAATATTACCTGTGCTAACAAGTGACTTATGATCCAGTGGGATTCATCATTCAGCACCCCTGGGTACGAGCAGATTTGGGTGGTTCAGAATGTTTGTCACCTGCTCTGTGACATGCCATGAGATAACTACAGTTGCAAATTGGCACTACACAAATAAAAGCACTGACAGTAGTGGAGAACCAATGGTTATGGATGTAAAATAGAGCAGGAAAAAAGTTCACAGATTCACTTGTGTGAATACATCATGCTATTCCCAGTAAATGATAAATCATTGCAATGGGTAAATATTGTATTGACACAAGGGACACAGATTGCTGCCCATATAGACTGCCAACATCTAATATTGTCTGTTGACACGACATCTGACATTAAAATTGCATATCCCCTACTGGGAAGGGGGGGGGCACTGTGTGTTCTCCCATTGGCCTCTGTGGTTTTCATCCATACTCTACCATGATCACTATGGGTATCCTTGGAAACTATTGGTTTTCTTCAAAGGATAACAGTCTAAAGCGTGTGTACAGCAGTGCTGAGTTCCAATACATCAGCATAGCTTTATTGATGTAAACTTATTATACACGAGTGGTGAAGAGAAGTTCTGTGGAGCGGGCGTCGAACATACACAGTCCGATCCGATACCGATATTACAGCCTTGAGTTTTGGCCGATACCGATCCGATCCAAGCGCGTATTATACATGTTCATTTATATTGTTGTCAGTCATGTTAGAAAAGGTTTGATCAAGCGATATTACTCTAACAAGAACAGCTACTTAATCGGGTTAGTTAGAATGATCCACAACAGTTGGTATGAGAAACTGACCTGTTTATTGTTAACAGGGTTAAATAAACAAACTTTAAACTTGAACATTAACATTAAATAAAAAATATAGCTGGTTTGCTTTGGCTGCTTTGGCCCCTTAATAAACAGAAAATAAATCAACACAAGAAATCTTTAAAATATCTAACACTGAAATTAAAATAGCAGCAACACTCCACACACTTGTGCTTTGGCCCCCTTGACCCTTCCTTCCATGTGTGTCTGCATGCTGGCCTGGTGGACTGATAGTAAGTGCTGGAGCGGATCACTGGAATGGACTGCTTGAATCGCGGAGCACTGGGCTGGCCGTAAAACCTGGATCGGACTCCGTGAAAAACTGTATTGGAGTTCTGGGATTGGCATTTTTCCATGCAGTCCGATCCGATGCCGATACACGTTTTTTGCTAATATCGACGGCCGATACCGATCCGAATATCGGATCAGGACATTCGTTCGAAAGGTTAGTTACATTTGCATGTATCAACTCAAAGGAACCAGAAGTGTGAAAAGAATCATACAATCCATCACCACCAGACACAAGGTGACCAGAAACCTCTTGGAATATATGAAATCCAGACAAAATTCAATTAGGCAGGTTAGGTTTATTTAGAGAGCATGTATTGGACACAGGAAAGATATGCCCGATGTGTGTGTGTGTGTGTGTGTGTGTGTGTGTGTGTGTGTGTGTGTGTTGTCCACAAGACGGTGCACAACATGATTTCAACAAGATGAAACAGAGAGGCAGAGACACACCACAACAGTGAGGCAAACCGTGCCCAGAGATAAAGTGGATGATGAGACTCTTACCCTGACCTGAGACCAAGGCTCATTCCAAAACATCCAGCCGGAGTCTTCAGTTCACAAGCAGCTGGCACTTACAGCAAACCATCCAGCACCCCAAAAGCTTAAAATCTAAAAGAATGGTGTCGGATTGATTGAGTGCTCAGGTTTCTTGTCCAGCCAAAACCAATGATCAGCACACGATGACATAACTATTGGTCTTCCATGGCAAATGGTTGAAAGCATCTGTTGAAGCACCATCTGTCTTTTTTCATTTTGTCTATCATCTGTTTACATCGGCGGATGTAATAAACATTGCGGCCTCAAGGGGCCGCTAACTTTACACATTTAGTCTTGTCGTAGTTGCTCTTTTTGCAGCCACAGAGCAACGTATCAATAATGATAGATGGTGATGTATGCGAAGTCATTTCAAAGCCAAAGGCATCTTCATTCTTTCCGTAACTGTCACCCCAAAGCCCCAGGAGTATCTCTTCCCCCTTTTGAGGTGATTCATTCATTAAGTCCCTCACACTTACCAGAAATATTACCTTTACCCCTACCTCCTGCCCAGAGTACCCCCAGACCAAAAAGGTACACCACAGCTTTAAATGCAAGCAATGAAGAACTGACACCTAAAACAGGCAAAAATGAAAGACTTATGTGGTAATTAGCTGGTGTAAGACATGGAGAGCCAAGAGACAAAAAGAAGTAGGTAACATGGAATAAAAGAAAGGACGAGCGAGGGAATGAAGTAGATAGGGACACCATGATGAAAGCAGTGAGGGTCTAGGTAGGATGGATTGCCTCCTACAAGCCATATCTGAGACGTCTGGCTTTGGAATTGGCCGCTGGTCAGGGTGAATGATGCAGTGTGACATTTATTGGAGCCCAGAGACCAGAATGTGCAGATAAAGAGAAGCTATGAAAGAAAGGGGGAGAAAAGAGGTGTGAATGGGGGGAAGAGACACAAGACTCAAAAGAGGAAGAGGGTAAAAATAAGAGTGAGTAAGCCACGAGGGACTGTGGTTTTATGACGTGAATGTGCGACCTCTATCATCACATCGACAGAGTAACTGCTACAGAATATATCCACCAAATGTTTCCTTCTTTATTCTAGCCTCATCTTTCTTTTCTCACCGCCTCTCCACTGGACAAAAGAGAAAAGGCAAATATCTATCAGCTATTGGTGGTGAGGCAGAATACTTTTCTTGTGAAGGAAGTGGACGGAACTGGGCTTGAGTGCCACGTCATCCTTCCTCTCCTTGCAGTCACTCATCTTATCTTGGCTCCTCAAATCTCAGCACAGTGACGTTTATTCAGGAAGCGAATCTATCCCTGGCAGAGTCACAGATTCTGTGCAGACTACAGTTGCTTCTGTAGCTTTACAGATCAAATCCACCACAGACTCACCACTTTGGTACAGTACCTTTGGAACCAAAGTAACCCTTCAGACATGGTACATAGACCTTAGCGTTTCCACTGCCAAGTACTCTGTCAGGTGTGCTGGGTTATGGTCACTCATTGCTCCTTCCAACACTCACTGTATTTCCTCATCACTGGTGACACAGATGGAAGTGGTAAAAAAGCATACAGAACTGAACTTTACCGTACTGTATTGGTTGGTGGAAACAGGGCTTTAGATCTTGTCCTAAAATTAAACCACTGGACTAAAGGTGCGGACACAGCAAACCGACATCAAAGAACTAGCGGCAACAAAAGCCAACTGTTGCGTCGTCTACGTCGCCTCACGTCGCCCTGTGTCAGTTGCATTTGAACACACTACACGGACTACATCCGACGGCCAAGTAGCACGTACGTTCTGCGCCTGCGTGAGAGAGAGCGGAGTGAGAGAGTGGTACATCCTGTCAGCCGAGGGGTTTCCTATCTGTGCAGCCGAGCACCGCAGCACCTCCACGGACTATTACATCCAGACGGTCCCGGTGTTTCCTCCGCAGGCTCCACTTCACTCAGCTGCCCGATAAACCCGCTGCTTCTTCCCACTTTAACCTGAATAACAAACCAGGGCTCGGTGCTCCGGTTGGATCCAAACGGAGAGCCGGGGCTAGCTCAGAGACTAGCGGAGGCTAACTGGCTGTGCTTCCCTCCGGTCATGCTGCGGCTAACGCTCCGCTAGCCGCTCCCAGCTAGCTCCGGTTTGTTATTCAGGTTAAAGTGTGAAGAAGCAGCGGGTCTGTGGGGCAGCTGAGTGAAGTGGAGCCTGAGGAGGAAGCACCGGTTAGCCCCGGTTTCACTACAGGCAGATTCACTCGCTACAGGGGCGAGGAAATAAAACCTGAACAGCCAATCAGAGCCGCCGACGCCGAAGTGCCGACGGTGCGGGACACACCGCAAAAACTGGGGCGACAGACGCTCACTGACGGACCAACTTTGGTCGACGGCTGAATGTCAGCTTGGTGTGTCAGGGCCTTAAAATGTAGCTTGTGAATATATCCCTCCATAGCACACTGTAGTCCTTGCTGTCAGCTTTGTGAAGCTTTATGGCCTGACACCCAGAAACTATCTAATAAACACTGCGGCACCCGACTAAACAGAACCGGTGCCACCATCTTTCCTTTTGTCAAGCTTGTCCAACTTAGCAACTGTAACTAAAGGGGGTAGGACTCAGGGTTGGTCAGTTGCAAACTCAAAGTTTAGATTACAATCAGTTTATTAGATAACTTATAACAGGTGACAACAGTTTATGTCTGTGAGACTGATGTATATTTTAGCATGATTATGAAATGTGAATCATTATAACCTAAAGCCTTTACCAGCCACCCCCTTGTGATGTGACACATCCCAGGCCCCATTTTGTTGGGTGAAACTGAGGAGTGACTGAAATGACATCATGGTGGTCATTGGTTTTGTTTCAGGCTAATCAGCTCACCCTGTTTGTTTAACCTGAAAAACGCCCTCACAGAGGATGATAGCATTTATTATTCAATATGGAGGAACCAATCTTCTCCAGGATTTGACCTTTACGCTCTGTGGATAGTGTGTGTGTGTGTGTGTGTGTGTGTGTGTGTGTGTGTGTGTGTGTGTGTGTGTGTGTGTTGGGCGGTTTATATGACTTTTGTTTTCTTTGTTTCTGCCCCAATTCTCCCACCAACCAAAATTAACCTTATGACATAATTGCCATTGTGTCACTTTTGAACTTGTGTGGTCAGGTTTTCATTATTTGAAAATTTAGTGAATAGAAAACATGCAGCAGTTACAATGTCACATAAATTGTTTCAAATTTTTGGTGTGTCCAAAAATGTTTTTAAAAATAGGGCAGCTATGCAGGCATCCTGATTTTTTAAAATACCATCCATGTTCCCTGTTGGTGTATTTTTAATGGTCCTGGAGTCCAGCTTTTATTTATAATAATTGAAGCATGTAGGCTTTAAATTATAATAATTTCACCTTGTACAATATTAAAAGTTAATTATTCAACATGAAAAGGTAAAATAACTGCTAGACCATGTTCCTATAGACCCTTTTACTGTCAGTAAACAGTATGACGTTTTTTGGTTGGCAGGGCTTAGTTGGAGGCAAAACAGTTCTCCACAGACATTAGCTAGCGCTAGCTAACAAGTTGTGTTGTCTTGTTTTAGACGATGGAGGAAGATGATGTGAGTGGTGCGTTCAGAAACACTCATTGTGAGTGTGGGAGCGCACTCTGACACAAACTGGAGCGTTGATAAATTGGGAGCGCTGTCTGAATGTAGCGTTGGGTTATCCAGAGCAGCGCACTCTCAGAGTGGCAGAGCGCACTCTGGACACTCTGTCTGTGGAGACGGAGCAGCAGAGCGCCGAGCGGAGTGAATGTGTGATTAACTTAACCGTTGGTTCATTCATGTAGAAATATAACGCTCCGTTTCTTCCACCAACAGGGCTCTCATTTTAGTGTAGAGCGTCAGACTGAATTTACCAACGCACCATGTCAGGTCACTCACTCTCCGGGACCGCCAGTGTTACTTGAATAAGTAAACACTGACCAACGGGACCAGACTGGCCGACCCGTATGCTCTCACTCAGTGGATGGATGATGTCACAGGAAGCCAATCTTACAAAGGAGGACCACACTTGTTTGTTTTGCTATGGAAGCTAACGTTAGCTAATGTGCTAAAAAGTTAGCGTTCCAGAGAAATCCAATATTCCTCTTAATCCCTCCCCAGTTTCTGATGAGGTGGACATGATAACCCTTAATACACATAACCTTATTCATCCCTACAACAGGAAATACTTTTTCCCTAACCTGATATGAAGTGTGCGCTGCACATGTGAGCATTTTTGATGATGGCCTCCGTCCAGTCCTTTGGTCTTATCACATTTAACCATAGTTGTCTTTGTTTTTGTTGACGGGCAGTGGCGGCTGGTTTTGAGCCATGACTCCTTCTATTCTGGCTCCCAATAACACAACAAGACAAACACATTTTAACACTCCTATGGAGCCTACGGCCCTGTGGGGGAGAGGCAGCTGCACCTCCAGCTGATAACATGATGTCATCATGATGTCGGCACTAAAAGGGGTCTTGGTAAATAGTACCACTGAACTGACAAAAGGATAGAATATAAAATTAACATAAATAAATTGTTCTGGATCACGCAAGTGGATCAAATGTTTTGAAGGGCCCATTCGAGGTTGTTTTTGAGACGTGTTAATATGAAAGTATACTGTGTCCCATAAAAGAACTGGTAACATGTTTATTAATAAAAGAGAGGGTGGATGGTCTGTGAATGGAAGAAGTTTTGTTGTGTTTTATCTTTGCCGTGTGTTTTTTATGTCGCTGTGTTTTATCTGGCATGTTTTTTATTGTGCTTGGTTTTAATGTTTTTACTTGAATGCTTTTACTTTTTAATCATCTGGTTGCTGTGATTTTAGGAAGTCTTACTTGCTGCTGTTATCCCACTTAATTACTGCACCTGGTAGAAAGGTCCCTTACAGATTGGGGGGGCGGCCGCCCAAACCAAACAAGACAGTTTTGGACTCCAACCAATGAGGCGGTGGAGAGGAGGGCCTTAACTAACAAAAAATCAGAGATGAATCGCCCAAGATGTGCCGGATCAGGAGCAGCCTGAGAGGACGTAGAGGTGTAAACGTGCAGTGTTTAAACAGAATATGTGGCACTGTTATCTGTGGTGGAAAAGATCTTTACTCCACAGATGAAAACATAAGATAAGAGATAAAACTTTATTGATCCCACACCAGGGATATTCACCTTAGTACTAAATGTATACACAACAATACACTCAATCAAAGGTTTTACCACAATATTGACTTAAGAGCATTGATCATCCAGTTTCTGTGATGTTTACTGACAAATAGAGATAGACATATACATTTATAATCAAAGTGACTGAAAGTGGATCAACTCTGAGAAAACAAAGCTCCGACTCAAGGGGTGAAAAAGAAACCTTGTGGCATTGACTGTCTAGCAGCCATTGTCTGTCTAGCCCCCCCCCCTTCTCTGAGCCTCAGAGGTGATTTGTCAACTAAAAGACCATTAATCACTGAATGGGAGGGCGGAGGAGTGCTGTTTAGAAGCAGAGCATGACCACCCATCCATCTATACCAAGATCCAGACACCGCACACGGACCCTGAGGCGCAAGTTCAAGGCCAAGGTGCAGAAATAACCCTCAGGTGGATACAGAGTTAGTGGCAAAGCAGATCGGAGCTCAAAGCTCTACAGCAACTGTAACCCCCAAGCTAAAAATCATGTGGACTGGTGGGCCGTCAAACACAAGTTTAGGCTTCCAGAACAATTTATCAAAGTCTTATCTACATCTGTCAATCTGTATTTTCTTTTATCTGGAGGTTATGCTTATTATTTGACCCTGATTTCATCAGAAGCTACATCGTTTTAATACTGGGCGCTGTCTTTCCCAGGCCAGAAAAGACTGTGTCCAGTATTAAAATCTGGCCTGGAAACACCTTGGGGTCCCCCAGGAGGACCTGGAGTGGGATGTCTGGGGTGCTTTGCTTGGCCTGCTGCCCCAGGTCTGACAGTCTTACACTAATCCTAATCAATCTCACTCCCTTTGTCTAAACTTAACCAACCCAACCAACAAAGGTAATGAGTACTAGCCAGTCAAAAGGAGAGCAGGGCAGATCATGCCTTCACTATTCTACGAAATGAAATTCACCAATTGTACAGACTGTAAAACCAAGGCTTAGCCTTAGCCGCCATACATATCATCTCCTCTCAACATAAATACCTTGTTAGAATTAAATCCTCAAATGAAAGCATTTACCAGTCTCTGACAGTATCTCCAGCATGGGATGGTTCGGTGGAGTGGTGTGTTTCAGATGGCTTGGTAGTCAATAACTAGATTTCAAAACCTTTCTGGATGAAGTGTAGCACTCGAGTGAGGTGTAGTACCACCAACACGAGGTTGAGGTAACACAGGGAGGCTGCTGGGGAGCAGCACTGCAGAGTAGTGTAGTCTAGTGTGTGTGCTTGCTCTGAACATGCCATCATCTGGTCCACATAGCATCTCCAAAGTCATGGTGCTCCCTCATGTACCTTGTGACACTGGTCTAGTTTGTGCCATTATGACATCTTGTGTCCATGTTTTCACTTCCAGTAGTCATGAACAAGAACAGGCCCTCCAACATCAGAGCGTCTGGCCTTGGAATGGTTTTGCTGCTGTTGTTGCTGGGAATCCTGCGATACACTGGGCTCAAGGAGGTCCACCTGGAGGAAACCCATGCTGACACGGGGAGAACATGTCAGAGCACCTGGAGGAAACCCACGCTGACACAGGGAGAACATGTCAGTGCACCTGGAGGAAACCCACGCTGACACACTGGGTTAGAACCAGGAATGCCCTTGCTGTGAGGCGACAATGCTAGCCACTGCACCACCATGCCAACTATTTCCTACGTTTTCCCACAAATAGCAATACACCCAAATTTCTCTATCCCACATATTTTGAAAGGCTGGGATCACATGACCAATGCGCTGACAGCAGTAAACAAGGAACCAGCCTTGAGTGCTTGTAAGGAGCCTGGTTGGGGTGGTGGATGGGTCACAAATGACAGACTTTTGCCTGGATTATCCCCTGGAGTCACGTGTTTGGATCTGGGTGAACTTTGAGTCACTATAAGGTACGTCCTCACCAAGTGTCTTTTCCTAAACCTAACCTCCATAACTTAATTATTATTCTAAACAAATTTGTAGCATATCATATGAACCGTTCTGTGAGGATATGTTGTGCTATTTAATGTACTCACTCTCTTTATTCTTCTGATTGTATTTGCTTTGTGCATGTTTAGAGTTCCTAAACATGCATTTGGATCCTGCAAGGCATTTTTAGGAAGTACAAAAAAATAAAATTAAATGAAATAGAAAAAACGCATATATATATTCTGGTATTTTTATGTTTAATACAGATAAATTTGCCAAATTCATGATGTTATATAACAGCTTAAGGCATAAAGTCTTTTATTTTGACGCCCTTGCAAGTGAGCAGGCTTGACCACATTCAAAATGATGTTTGCGTTAACATCAAATCTCTGACATTCACTCACTCTTACCCACATTCAGATTCATGATTTTCTTTTTTCCGGTCAAAAGCCTCCACGTCCCTCCCTAAAATCCACAAAGACCAAATGCATTTCCTTCAACCAGCATGAATAGTTGTGTCCATAGAGAATCAGCATTCTAAAACTCCTTTGCTGCTCTCTGAATAGCGAGCAGGGCGACGGAGAGGACAGACACCACGACATTCTCATATGTATATGCTATCACAGCTCTCCATCTTCAGCAGTGAGAATGCTGCAGCAGAAAAGGAAAGAGGGGTGAAGATTCTATCACATTACAGAAGATCTGGTAGAGTACTGGAGGTCCACACACACACACACACACACACACACACACACACACACACACACACACACACACACACTTCCACTTAGCATGGCTGGGACTGACCTCACTCTACAATATGTCTCCATAGGTCATTGTTGAGTCTTTGTGAAGGGATAAAGTGAGAGCACAGGGGAAGGAGAGTGTCTGGCTGGCTGTGGCCCGGGCTCTGATAGCATTGTGATGAGTTAGTGGGCAGGGCTGCAAAGGGCTGCGTATTGAGGGATAAAGGGTGAGAGGCTGAATATCTACGAAGCGTTATGGTGACTCTTTGAAAGACTGCCTCTAAAGGACTACAGTGTTTGGAATCCCTTTGCTCACCATCTTATTCCAAAGATTTTTAGATATCAAAAACTCAGCGTTGTCTTGGTTTCACCAGTTATTTATTTATTAACTTGCTATTTGGCAGATGGCAGCAGAGCTATGACTGGAACTGAGTCACATCTGCCTGTAGTCTGCCTGTAGTGAAACCGGGGCTAACCGGTGCTTCCTCCTCAGGCTCCACTTCACTCAGCTGCCCCACAGACCCGCTGCTTCTTCACACTTTAACCTGAATAACAAACCGGAGCTAGCTGGGAGGGGCTAGCGGAGCGTTAGCTGCAGCATGACCGGAGGGAAGCACAGCCAGTTAGCCTCCGCTAGTCTCTGAGCTAGCCCCGGCTCTCCGTTTGGATCCAACCGGAGCACCGAGCCCTGGTTTGTTATTCAGGTTAAAGTGGGAAGAAGCAGCGGGTTTATCGGGCAGCTGAGTGAAGTGGAGCCTGAGGAGGAAACACTGGGACCGTCTGGATGTAATAGTCCGTGGAGGTGCTGCGGTGCTCGGCTGCACAGATAGGAAACCCCTCGGCTGACAGGATGTACCACTCTCTCACTCCGCTCTCTCTCACGCAGGCGCAGAACGTACGTGCTACTTGGCCGTCGGATGTAGTCCGTGTAGTGTGTTCAAATGCAACTGACACAGGGCGACGTGAGGCGACGTAGACGACGCAACAGTTGGCTTTTGTTGCCGCTAGTTCTATGATGTTGGTGTGGTGTGTCTGCACCTCAAAACTTCCAAACAGTAATAGCAGCCTGGTGTCACCCAGATAATGGTCAGCAGCAGAAAAAAAGGACAATGAGGATTTTTATTGACATCATCCAGAGGTGCACTCATCATTTGGCTGATCAGGCAGTCGGACACAGCTGTCTTCTTTCCTTTTATTTCATCAATAATAGTAGTCCAGCCAATTGATATATTTTCTTAATTGACACTAGGCTGGCCAATCACATTTTAAACCCAAGGGTCAAAGTTGCAGAACGTACCTGCGTTAATCGCACATCAAAAAAAGGAATTTTCGTTATTATTATTGTTATTAACACATTAACTTTGACAGCATTAATATATTTCCACCATAAGAAGATGCAGTAAAGGCACTAGCCCCCCTTTAATATGTGACCCCTCAAATGTTGAAAGAATCCTACACCTTTGTATCATTTAATATAAAGTATATGACTTATATTTTTGTGATCGATTGTGACGGGCCGGTTTGGGCCAAAATGCCAGGGCCAACTTCTTGTCCCAGTCCATCCTTGATGTAGTCTCACATTGACCACACGCCCTGATTTAATTGAATTGGAATGGTATCGCGGCAGACTTTGTGATATCAGATATCAAATATCGTAGCGTTGTCCAAATAATAGATATATTATCATGTTGTAATGAAAATAGCAATTTACCTGGTTGCACTCTAAAGTTGTCGAAATCAGGTGCTTGGTCAGTGACCTCTGGCGTCAGACACCAACAATAACTGCCACCCTCTTACGTCAGCATGATACACGGCTGATCACCGTTATTGTTTCATGGTGCCTGGCGGCATCAGGGGGAAATGCAGCAAGACAATAAAGGCGGCAATAGTATGAGTAGGGTGTGTGGGAATGATGGTGGATGGTTCCAACAACCACTGACTTTCACCTGGGAGGCCGATGTTTAGCCTGGTTCCAGACCATAGACCCCGCCCACTCAACTGAGTAGGCTTGCATCTCTGGTCTGGCATACTGCAATGAATTTGCGATTTATCTCATCCAAACGATGGACGGACCAATGAACGCCGGGGGTGGGGGCAGGTCTAGCGATTAGCCAATCAGCACCACGCTGATGTCAAGCTGTACGCCGGTGGGTAACTGGTGAGGATAGCAACAATGGCGAC
>NC_065516.1:36435796-36438031 GCF_006386435.1 Epinephelus moara | reverse complement strand
ACAATGCATGTAACAGGCTGAAGTTGACACGGCGTCCCAGAACGTCAACAACCAACACACCCAGGGTACCTTGGACGCCATATGTGGACGTGGAAAGTCCATGACCAAACGTGGACATGTGACGAGGTCACAGTGAGGATGAGTTGCCTAGTTCCTACTACCCTCACTTTTGAGGTACAAGGGTCACAATTTATTTGTCTGTTAGAGGTTGTTGTCAGGTAAGATCTATTCCCTTCTATCAGTCTGACTCTGCCCGTCTGTTTATAGACTGATTGCTAAATGGTATGTTGGCTTTCTTTGGGAGCAAAAGATGGATATCTAGATTACATCCATCTCAGACCTCCACCATCCTCAAGTCTTGTAATTACCAGGCACACGATCTGCTTTGTCTTCCAAAAGGGATGGACTCTAATTGTGGGCCAAATTAAAGAGCTTAATGAAACACTGCTGTGGTTCATTTATCACCACTAACAGAAGGACAGTGATGACAGAGGAGGAAGGGGAACGCCAACACATAAAATATCTATGTCGTGTTTCTTTGGCTGAACTTCTCTACTTGCTCATTTACGCTTAAATTTTCTTTTCAAAGCTGACTGAAAGGAAATATGTAAAGGACAGGAAAATACACTGAGCAAAAAATGAACTATTTTGACAAAGCAAATAAAGATTGTGAGCCTCCTCCTCTCTCAGTCCAATAGACTGCGATTTGGTACACAGCTGCCCCCGGCACTGCAAACAATACCACACCCTTGTGTGTCCCCGATGTGTGTGTGTGTCTGTGTGTGTGTGAGTTTGTGTTTTGACAGATCTGACAGACTGTGTGACCTGCCAGTGCTGGACAGATGAGTGTGTGTGTGAGTGTGTGAGCGTCCAGGAGAAAGTGGTTTAAGAGGCTCCTGGATGACAGAGGCCTCCCAAATGAGATTATACTTTATTGTGAGTGCAAGGACCTGGCTGTAATTCAGTTTGAAGAGAACATCAGGCCTGCATTAAACTGGGAAAGTTCACACTTGGCAATATGGACCAATAAGGGAGCGGCAAGGCTTTAGGTAGGGCATAAAGGTAGAAGAGAAAAATATGACAATAAATGGCAGAGCTCTCCCCACTACCTCCTACTGGAACAGTTGTGCAGTGGAACTTCTTTTATTCCCTGATGTGCCTGAAGCACACGGTGGTGGGATCTGTGGCAGGACCCATGTTCACATTAACTTTAAAATATTGTGATTAAACAGTTTAGCGTCATGGCACAGGTCATTCTACAACAAGCAATAACACAAAGCAGTGTCTGTGATACATAGCAGTTATGGTGTGAATATATGTATCCAGCATATCTTTAGCACAAGAAAATTACCTGAGCTTTCAGCCACATCTCATGTCCCCATCAGTGGATGTTTGCTCAGTTGTCATGAGACAATGACCCATGAATTTGCACCAAAAGGAAAGACGGTACATCCTTAACGTGCAGTTACATAATTAACATAAAGTTACAGAGGGTAGGTTTGGGGAAATTAAGTTACTGTGGTAACGTTAAGGAAAAGACACATGGTGAGGATGAACCGCAGAAAGTCCCGGGCAAAAGCCTTTTTTTGGTGACCACCACCCAACCTGCCATCTTACAAACGCTGGGGACCGCTTCCTTCTTTACTGCCGTCAGTGCATTGGCCACACAATTGCAGCTACATACGTGAAATATGTACAATTTTGGGCGCACTGCTTTTACGTACATACCAAAAATTTGTGTGAACAGCCCGAACGTTACTAATGTTTACATCAGACTTGAATCAGTTACGGTTGGCTGTCTATATGCTGCGGGAAAAATGTTAGCTTATAGCAACCAGAGTCCTGCACAGGTCCATTTTTAATAAAAAATTCTGCATACCCCTCTACCTGTAAAGTTCAATACCAGAACTGACCTGTTACCCGTCATTAGCCCCTTTTACACTGACAGATTTTCGGTGAATGTTGGGCCGTTTTGCCGGCAAGCTGCGAGCGTTTAGACACACAGAGCCGGATTGGCGAGTTGATCCGAGGTGCCCAATTTTCCACCTCGTAGGGTAGACATATTGGTGGAACCCTTTTAGTTTAAACAGACCTTCTGCAACGGGAGGAGCTGTTGATGACTTGTGGGAGGAGCTGTTGATGACGCCGCACGTGTGACCCGCTGGCGGTGGATAAACAGGAAACAGCTGATAGCAGGAATTAGCGAGCAGCTAGTAGCAAGAGGGAAACACAAAC
>NC_065516.1:36425861-36435778 GCF_006386435.1 Epinephelus moara | reverse complement strand
AACTCCATGTAGGCTGCCACCTCATCCTCGGGCTGCAAAGTTTCATGGCTGGAGTCCTCCACGTCGGTGACCAATGTGACCACGGGGTCAAAGGTCACACTGGTGTCAGTGACTTTCAAAATAAAAGGAACTGCAGCTTGATAATAGTGATTTAGGTGTTAGAATATTACACATATACTGCACAGCTTTTTACTGCGTTTTATTCTGAAAAATAAATAATAAAATAATTTGTTCATGTTTAATCTACTTCCTGTTTTATTTTGTAGATTCTCTCCTCATGTGTCATGTCTGGTTTTACTTCCTGTCTTTGTGTGTTTTCCCGCCTGTTTTCTGTCACACCTGTCTCGTTAGTCCTTCCCTGTTCCCAGAGTCTTCCCTTTACACCTGCTCTGTATTAGTCTTGTCTGCTCCACCCTTGTTGTCAGCCAATCCCTGTTTCCCTCCTCCAGCTGTGTCTCATCCTTGTGATTAGTTTTCTGTGTATGATTACCTGTGCTCATCCTTGTGTTCTGTTTGGATTTTATCCCTACTGGTTTTCAGTTTAGTTTTGATTCTGCTTTCATTTGGACTCTCAGTTACCTGCCTGCTCTGGATGTTTTTTTATCAGCTGTATTAAATCATGCTTTTTGTAAAACCTTAAACCTGCTGCTCTGCACTCAGTCCTTTCTGAACTGATACTTGACGCACTCATGTCAAGGGGGTCTTTTACACATCCCAGGGACCCATTGTGTCACAATCCACCCACAGTGCAATTCAGATGTTTTCTGAACTGCTTAAAAATAAAATATTTACATCACACACACACACACACATAGAAATAGTCCATTTATATTGACCTATGAATTCAATAATATGACAGTGAGCATAAAGAGTGGACCGAATTCTTGTAAAGATACAAAAGAAATCACCTCAAACAAGGACATGCTATTTCACATAAGACACCACCAACATTTGGAGTTAATGTGTTATAATAAATATATTTCAAGAGTAAGAACTGCAACACTGTAATAACACACAGATACACTCAAGATTACACATTAACAACATCAACCACCGACAACAGTTTCTAATCATTTACAGCTCAAATTCTCTGGTGATTCAGAGATGAACTGTAGTTTGAAGTCTCCGTCCAGCAGTGTGTGCTGTGGCTTATTCAATGCCTTTATCCTTCAGTAGCTTCCTCACCGTCCTCAGGTAGTCAGAATCTGGGTAGCCGTCACTGAGAGAACACAAAGTACACAGAGACAATGACGTCATTACATCAGGGGTAGGGTTTGTTATTTAAAGGGATAGTGCACCCAAACATGAAAATTCAGCCATTATCTACTCACCCATATGCCGAGGGAGGCTCAGGTGAAGTTTTAGAGTCCTCACATCACTTGCAGAGATCCAAGGGGAGAGGAGGTAGCAACACAACTCCACCTAATGGAGGCTGACGGCGCCCCAGATTCAAACGTCACACATGAACACCCATGTCTCACGGTCTTGCGCAAGCGCACACACGTGAGCGCGGTGCCCAGAGAGGCAGTCAGAGCTACAGGCTACAATGAGGCTAAAAACAGAGTTCAAATGAGGTTTTTCCAAACAACTTTTTATGTCGGGGCTTCAGGACACTTGGATCACTACGGACGAGCAGTATGGAGATATTTTGTGGTTTGGGGTTTTTTGCCGTTGACGTTTGAATCTGGGGCGCCGTCAGCCTCCATTAGGTGGAGTTGTGTTGCTACCTCCTCTCCCCTTGGATCTCTGCAAGTGATGTGAGGACTCTAAAACTTCACCTGAGCCTCCCTCGGCATATGGGTGAGTAGATAATGGCTGAATTTTCATGTTTGGGTGCACTATCCCTTTAAGTGACAACACACGACACATGAACACATGAACACAACACAGGCTATTTCAGGCGGTAAATATTCATGTAGCCTCGCTAAAGATGGAGGACATCCAACAAAATTTGTCGGTTCTCAAGTCTGAGACTACAATGCAGGAAATTTGAGGGCATGGAGGCATTTCGATTTAATGCAGACAATATTGAAGCAGTTGGTTTTGTAAACATGTAAAATGTAAAATGTATGGGGCTTTGATGAGACGTGACAACAACAAGACTGGGAGTTCAGCCTTGCAGCAACATACAGGCAAGCTGTAACCATGGTAACAACAATTGCACCTCAGAGGAACACCATCGCAGTGCTTCAGCTCACAGTAACTGCTGGTCATAGACAGAGGTCACAGAAACATTATTATTGGGCAGCAGGGGGAGACTGTGGTTGGTTATGTACTCACACTACGTTTCCTGCGTCTGCTTGTGTTTTCAGGGGGATGGAAGTCGCAGTAACCGTGTCCTCTCCCTTTGTATTGGTAGTGACAGTGAACAGGAGCTGCTGGTTGAAGGCCTTCTCCAGCAGCTTGAGAACCTTCCTGCCGTCGCGGTTGTCAGGCAGGTAAGCGCAGAGCCGCAGCCCGGCGTAAGGCTGGCCGGGGTGAGGGTGTTTCTCCTGCAGGAAGAGATGTTAAGTTTCAGTCAGTATGTTGCTAGCTAACCGTAGCTAACTTGTTTGGTCTGTGACGTAATAGGTCAGCTAGTTTTAAATGTTTTTATTTATTTAGGCTATTAATCTTATTTCTGTACAGAGCACCAACAGAGAGGCCGAGGGAGGGACGGAGACAGAGACACTTTGTCCTCGTTATATACGTCTTGTAAAAACATCTGCATTTTTCTAAACACATCCAGTCTCAGTGTCACATGACAAACTACAACTACCAATAAGAACAGGGATGATCCACCTCACACACAAACTAGCAAGCAAATGCTCACCTGACACAATCAAGAAGCTCTGTCTCACACACACACAGCGCAGCGCTGTACTACACGTGTGCCGCTGCACTCATTTCAGTCATCTTACACACTGATTTAGCGTAGCATGTGAAACACACACACACACACAGATGGCACACTGTAGACTAATAAACAGATTAAACAGAGGAGCAGCTCTGTGTCTCTCTTGGCGTCGCTGGAGGACTTGTGAGTGAATGAGTAGGGCAGAGCTGTGCGGAGAGTGTGAGAGAGGAGAGAGAGAATTCTAGAAATAAAAACACCAGGCATCTAAAGCGCAGAAACACGAGGTGCGAAAACAGCGAGCAAAAAGCTTCATTCTCATTAAAAACAATTACAAAAAGTCGCCTCCAGCTGCTGAAACACTTTCTGTGTGAGCGGGGCCTTAGGAGGCAGGGAGGGGGATGTGGACGGTCACTAAACACAGGATTTAACCAAGGAGAGTGCGCAACTTTTTAAGTTACCTCCTCACCATGTTTCCTTTCCTAACCCTAACCACAGTAACTCTGCTTGCCTTAACCTAACCTCCAAGACTTTACGTTAAACATACAACTTTACTTTTTGTATCAGATCTGGGAATTCAAGGTAGCTGGATCAGTTACAGTAGCAGGTAATCTGTTCTTAATGGACTTGATATATGCATAGAAATGCAAAACAAAGTTTATCTTGATCTGTTTTTAAAGTGCCATGAGTGGTGCCACACATTCCAAGCACGCCTCCTCCTGCAGTGTGAACCCTGCGCTGCTGCTTCAGTGTTCAGCACTTCCTCCTGGAGCTGTGCCAACCCGACAAACCAGATCATCAGCTTCTCTCGTGAATGGAATGCTGCCCATAAAAACCTGCGCTCCACTCTGAGCTCTCTCAGTGTCTTTCATTCAAATCAAATGATACTCTTTGTTTATATGTCTGCGTCTGTTGGGTGATTTTCGCCTCTTGTGTTACTGCATGTTCATT
The DNA here is from genome assembly GCF_006386435.1 of Epinephelus moara. Classification (NCBI taxonomy): domain Eukaryota; kingdom Metazoa; phylum Chordata; class Actinopteri; order Perciformes; family Serranidae; genus Epinephelus; species Epinephelus moara. Next base: position 36,431,994 of record NC_065516.1, on the reverse strand, counting down.
TTATTTGTGAGTTTGTTTTGTTCTTTGCGCAGGACATTGTGTTGTCGTATAAGTCAGATTGATGTGATGCAGTTATTGTACTTTTATGGCAACTCAAGTGTTTCTTTCATAAACAACTGACTGATCACTGACTGTTGACTGTAAGGAGATAAAATATGGTCGTTTCTTGTGAATACTTATGTTCTGTGCTATTTTCAAAAGTACACAACAAACAAATTCATGCATTCTCTGAACCGTTGCCCTGCTCGTTTTAAAGCAGATACTGAGTGGTACCAATGATGTGCCATTATCACCGTGCATCCCCAATTGTTAGATATTTAGTTGAAAGTTAATCACAGTAACTCTTTGAATATATTTACAGTATGGTTTTAGCCAAGCTTACTGTCTGTACTCCATCTGGGAATATGTAGTTTATCTGCAAGGTGTTGTCATCAGGGAATCCCGGCAGGTCTCTGTGGAGGATCACCCAGGTCATCTGGCCCTCTGGCTGGCAGCCTTTTCTTCTGTGCATCCCATTCACCTCTGCATTAGCTGCACAGACAGCACGCAAGTTTTAGTCAAATTATCCAGACGTGAGTATGAGATCATGGAAAGCTTGACAAATGCATCAAATGGTTGTGCATGTGTGTGACGGACCTTGTTGTACCAGTGATGGAGGACCCTGTCCCTTCAGATAGCGGTTGCAGTGTAATTTGTCACTGCTCTGGCCAGAGCCCATACTGGGAAGCAGCAGGAGAGAACAAAGAGAATGAGAAGGAGCAACATCACTGGCTGATTGCTTAGAATATCCAAACACACTTAATATTGTTAATTACGGGGCATTCCTGTAAAATAACTGATACCCACAGAGCAGGAGACTATAAGAAGATAGCAAAGTGTTTTCAGGGAGCTGTTTCCTCAGTTGGTCATGTCAGTAAGAAATGGCAGTTAACAGGAACTGTGGAGGTCAAGCTGAAAACTTTGTGAGAGAGCTGCTCGTAGGATTGTTAGAAAGGCAAATCAAACCTCTGTTTGACTGCAAAAGACCTGCAGGAAGGTTTGTCAGACTCTGGAGTGGTGGTGCACTGTTCTACTGTGCAGACACACCTGGACAAATATGAGCTTCATGGAAGAGTCATCAGAAGAAAACCTTTCCTGTGTCCTCACCACAACATTCAGCGTCAGACGTTTGCAAAGGAACATGTGAACAAGCCTGATGCTTTTTGGAAACAAGTCCTGTGGACTGATGAAGGTAAAACAGAACTTTGAGGTATGTTTGGAGAACAAACTGTTAAACACGGGGGTGGATGGATGATGCTTTGGGCTTGTGTTGCAGCCAGTGGCACGGGGAACATTTCACAGGTAGAGGGAAGAATGGATTCAGTTAAATTCCAGACATCACAGCATCTGTAAAAAAGCTGCAGATGAAGAGAGGATGGCTTCTACAACAGGACAATGATCCTAAACACACCTCCAGATCCACAATGGACGACCTCAAGAGGAGCCAGCTGAAGGTTTGGCCACGCCCCTCACAGTCCCCCGACCTAAACATCATTAAACATCTGTGGATAGAGCTCAAAGAGCAGAGCATGAAGACAGCCCAAGAATCTCACAGAGCTAGAAGCCTTTTGCAGGAAGAATGGGTGAAAATCCTCCAAACAAGAACTGAAAGACTCTGAGCTGGATACAAGAAGTGTTTAGAAGAAGGGGGCGCTACTGAGCACTGACCATGCAGGGTGCCCAAACTGTTGCTTCAGGCCCTTTTCATTTTTTAAAGTGTAAAAGACTGAAATTAAAAAAATAATCTTGAAATACTGACAAAATGTTTCATCGTCAGCTTCATGCCTTTTGGGATCAGTTCATCTTTTACTTGCTTAACCACTCACAGTAGACAAATATTCGACCAGGAGTGCCGAAACTTTTTCACACCACTGTATCTGATGACTTGGAGTGAGGACGTGATGGTGTATCCCTACACTGACAAGCCTCCAAGCAGGTTGTTTTATTTGTGCGTATTTGGAGATAATCTCTAAAACAAAGAATCGTCGATATTTTGGAATTTTTCAGTCCAAATGTGACGGCATAATGTGACAGCATAATGTGACAGCATAATGTGACAGCATAATGTGACAGCATAATGTGACAGTATGTGCAGCATGAATCAGGTAACGGCAGTCTTGAAAACATGCCGGCACTGAGATGAGAGGCTTCATCTGTGCATGTGACTGCTGGAGGTTTCGATAGTAATTCACACCCTGACATGACACTCAGGTCATTCAGGTCACAGGACAGAGGGGTTGTTAAGAGTCTCATGACTGGAGGTGTGAATTGTTGTGAAACTGCTGGATAAACATGTCTGGATGATATGCTAAGTGGCTTTCAATCATGTCAGTCTGCATCTTATTTGATTACTTATTCTTTTCCCACTTTCGATGGCGACAAATTAAGACTCTGTAGTTTCAGTTACAGTCTAAGAGACGTCACTGTCACCAGGCAGAGCAGCACACAGGATGGAGCCAGATTCATGTTCCTTCACTGTGTGCTCCAGAGGTCAGAGTGTGTTCTCTCTGGCCCAGGAACCTGGAAGAACACAAGTGACTAAGATCTAATTCTGTCAGTAAACTGTAACACACAGCCCCTGATCCGAAGTACGTTTTAGTTTGTGGACAAGGAGTCCGCATGTGCACGATCTAATAGTGTACCTTGGTTACAAATCAAACATTGAAGTTCCAGGGGTGTCTGGTTTCAGATGTTATAGAATATTCATTACTATGTTTTCATTAGTTCATCAGCACCTGAAACTAAGGGTGTTTCTAATGTAGTCCTTTGTCAACAAACCGAAAACACTCCAAGAAAACTCAGACCTCTCTGAAGTGAACCCAACACATTCAGTTTGATTCAAGTCCTCTGTGAGGTTCACTCAACCTGGCACACAAAGTGCTCTAGGTTCTCTTTGCTCTTTGTCATTGTATTCAGCCCTCCAGATCACATGATGCTGACCTGCCACGCTTGAAACAATAGACGATACCGTGTCGACACTTGCAAGGACGCAGGACGAGGAGTAGTTTGGTCCATGGAGGATATGGCATGTCTCCAGGTGTGGAATGTAGAACACCCTGAAAGCGCACCAAAAAGTGGACTAACCGTAAAGGGCCTCAGTCCTCTCTCTGTTCACACTACAGCCTGCATAGTTTTGTCTTTACTTTGACGTAGCGCTGCAGATGAACTTAAAACTGGCGGAGAACATGAGATGTTTCCGTTTCTGCTGTAGACTCTCTACGTTTGATGTGTTCTATATTCCACATCTGGAGACGTGCAGTATCTTCCATGGACCAGACTACTCCTCGTCCTGCAGCCTTGACAGTGCCCCAGGTCAGCAGCATGCCATCTAGAGCTGTGGTTTTCAAACTGTTTGTGCCCAAAGCACACCACAGGGTGAGCCAAAATCTCAACATGCACCTGTATTTATATCTGTGCACAGTACCTTCTATGACGTGTGTTATCACTCTTATCTCCACATAAGACAATGCAAATAAGAAAAAAGAAGACAGGTAGCTCTCGTGATGCTGTCTACTGTCTGTTTTCTCTTTTCTTTCGGTGGTCGTCGTCTTTGTTGTAATTTGCTCCGTACAATAAAGCGATTCATTATCAGCCCTCACACTGGCTGCCAGTCACAGCTTTTGATGTGTCACACACTAATAAGGCCCACGCTCAAACGGCGACAAACAGGTTCCCCTCCAAGGTTTTTCAAATTAAATTAAATTACATTTTTTTAGCCAGAGTTTGCATCTTTATTAGGAAATGAGTGCACACAACACACCGATCAATCAGTTAAAAGTTTATCCATAACTTTCTGTAGAGGCCCAACTGAATGTTGCAATAATAATGTGTGGTTATCACAAAATCCCACCGCACACCTGGATTGGCATCACGGCACACTATTATAGAGCCACTGATCTAAAGGGCTGAATACAAAGGCAAAGAGCAAAGAGAACCAGGAGCACTTTCACAGGCTACAGGTTACGTGCACCGCACCGCAGACATGAAGCGAACATGGTCCGAGTTCACATATACTGCGTTTAACAGGCTGAAAAGGACCAAGTGTAAAAACACACTAAGATTTGTTGTGTTTTTCATTTCTTTCAAAGTCCAACATGTTCTACAGAAGCCCAGAACAGACAAAACCAAACACTGGCTCTAGTTAAGGCCAGTCACATCTGTGCTTTGGTTAGTTCTCAGAGTTCTGTGACCTCACAGCTAGATGCCACTAAATCCTTCACACTGGACCTTTAACGTTCCTCTACTTTGTTACTGGCGTGTTCCACCACTTAGACTTTACAGTAACGACACAATATTAAGTAATGTTTGGTAAAAAGTTAAAAAGCCTAATGAAGAGTTCAGACCCATCCTCGGCCTGCTGAAACAGCTGAAGAGGATGATTTCAATCTGTTGCTTGAGTTGCCACAAATGTTAAAGACACCAAAACAGTCTGATGGTTTGACTCAGTGTTGACGCGGGCCTGTGTTTTACTGGATTAAAATGACATGGCTGATGAGACAGACATGTTGAGGAAATATTCCAGTGAGGCATGTGGAACTCTGAGTCCTGACTACATGCATCAGGAAAATCAAAACATAGGATTTCAGAAGTTGTCAAACGTTCTGCTGGTGCCGTACTAAAGGAGCAGATCTGCTGTGAGTGAAAACCTGTAGTTTTTTCAGCAGGCTTGTGCCCAGTGCTGTGACTGCAGATCATACTCAGGTTTGGCTGACACACACAGGCAAAGTTAAATCAATCATTACAGTAAAGCTGATGAGCAGTGTGCTCCTGTTACTGTGTCAGTACCTGTTGGAACGCTCTTCTTCTCCACACCTCAGTAAAGTTTTCTCCTTTTCCTCTGTCGTTCCTTTAAACCGTGCCGGAGTTCAGATGTGTGTTCAGCTCATGATGACATCAGACAGAGACAGAGGGAGAGAGAGATGGGCGTGTCGCGTTGCAGGGTTGTGGTGTTGTGCTGAGTGATCTGTTCGACTGGTGGAACAGCTTTTACAGGGACTCTGTGTGTGTGTGTGTGTGTGTGTGTGTGTGTGTGTGGGTGTGTGTGTGGGTGGGTGTGTGAGAGCGAAAAAGGAAGAGAGTAGTCTGCAGGAGGTGTGACACGCCCACACACACACACACACAAAAACAATTTGTTATTAGATTTAGTTATGAAACACAGACAGGACTTTCCCCCAGGAGACCACTGTTTGTGTCCCGTGTGAAACAGAAGTCAGTGCTGAGTTTCTTGTAACTACATAACATAGTTAAAGGGTAACTTTGGTATTTTTCAACCTGGATGCTGTGTTCCCACATGTTAGAGTCTAAGTGACTAACAGGAACAATATCTGTTGAAGCGGGTCCAGTATTGAGCGAGAGGGCAGCAGTCTGCAGCCGCGAAACAGGCTGCAATATCACATGGGGCAATTGCTCACCGTCAGTGTATGTCCACCAGAAGTGTTTGTTTTGCCACAGACAGGCTCAGATTATTATTGTGAGTGTCTAATGAAATTATGGAAAGGATCCCTACAGAGATAGACTTTTGTGTTAAAGTGTAAGGTCCTTTTTATGTGACCCGAAATTGCTATCACCAAACCAACCAGACTCCATTTAAATAAACAGTAATTTTAGCATGTATAGAGGCAGCATCCTTTATCATCTAACTGGGTGAAGTAAGGATTAATTTCAACCAAACCAGAATTGGTGATTGCTGAAACAGTGGAAAGAGGAACCCAGATGGCTTTTGTGAGTGTATTATTTTCACGTTGCCAGGCACCGCCAGAATATTTGATCATATTCACTAATCTTTGAAGACAAACTGAATAATTTGTTCTATGAACATGTAAACTCTATATACATCACAATAAAAAAGAGACCTTATGTTTTTAAAAACAAAAAATATTTTTCATTATTTCTGCCGTCTCCACATTTAAAACTAGACTTAAAGGGAAATTTCGGTTTATTTCAACCTGTCTCCTATCGTCCTAAATTTGTTTCAAGTGACTAGTGACATAAAAATAATAGTTAGCATGTTAGCCGTTAGCCTAGATACAGCCGGGGCGCATAGTAGCGTCAGACCTGTTAAAACGTAAGTGAACGGGCAACCTTCAAGTGCAAA
>NC_065516.1:36421239-36425357 GCF_006386435.1 Epinephelus moara | reverse complement strand
TTCACTTCCGTTTTAACAGGTCTGACGCTACTATGCGCCCCGGCTGTATCTAGGCTAACGGCTAACATGCTAACTATTATTTTTATGTCACTAGTCACTTGAAACAAATTTAGGACGATAGGAGACAGGTTGAAATAAACCGAAATTTCCCTTTAAACCAGTGTATATTTATAAACCTAACCACATAGTTTTGTTGCCTAAACCTGGAGTAGTTTTGGTGGAAATGGACGTTTATTTCAAATTGACAATGTAGCATGTAACAAGCAGAAATAGTATGGACACTGGAGGGCTACTTAGGCCTCGATCCCAGGAAGCATTTTAGCAGCTGGAGGCGGCTCTTTGGAATTGTTGTAAATGAGAATGAAGCTTTTTGCTCGCTGTTTTTGTTTTCTACACGCCTCGACTTTCTGCGCTCTCGGCGCCTGGCATGTTTGCCGGAGCGCTCTGAACTCCTCGAGTTGAAAGATATTCAACTCAGGGCGGAGGAGCGCCGCACGTCATCTCTGATTTTTCACCAGTTCTGCAGAGAGGGTGCAGAGTTTGGTGAGTTTTGGGGCGCCTCTCAAAAAAGGGATTAATTTGAGAGAAAATGAATTCCCTCAGTTTCAATCGGATCCTCGCACCGCTGGGTGCTCAGGCCCAAATAACCCCTTCATGTCCAAACCAGCAGTAAATTCCTGTACATACGAGTGATTATCAATCTGTTGAGCTTCACTAGAATCAACAACAACAGAGACCGAACGCAGCTGAAAAACACCAACAATAAATAAAAAGTCTATGAGCAGCAGCAGCGGGAGCAAAAAGCAATATTCAGCTGCACAAATTAAATAAGCTGACACTTGTCACAGAATCAACAGCAGAATAAAATCATCACAGAGGCAGACACCATGGAGCTGTGTGAACATTAAACTGCACAGCAGCTACAGAAACACATGTTACAGCAAAGGAGAGACTGCACAGTTCACACACACACACACACACACACACACACAAGATGATGTCATCAACTGGAGAGTGTTACAGAGTGTGTTGTTGTTCTCGCCTTTCTGAACAAAGTCCTCCTCAACCTGCTCTGTGTTCAACATTCATGTAACTCATTCATTCATTCATTCTTTCATTCATTTAAAAAAGAGCACGCCAACAAAGATCAAGATCAAGAGTCTGGAGGGAAGGATGAGGGTCGAGGGATGAGAGGATGAGGGTCGAGGGATGATGGGATGAAGTTTCAGGGATGAAAAGATGAGGGGTGAGGGATGAAGGAATGAGGGGATGAGCAGTGAGGGATGAATGGATGAGGGTCAAGAGATGAAGAGATGAAGTTTCAGGGATGAAAAGATGAGGGTTGAGGGGATGAAGGACGAGGATGGATGGATGAGGGTTGAGGGATGATGGGATGAGGGGATGAGCGGTGAGGGATGAATGGGTGAGGGTCAAGAGATGAAGAGAGTTTCAGGGATGAAAAGATGAGGTTTGAGGGATGAAGGGATGAGGGGATGAAGGACGAGGATGGATGGATGAGGGTTGAGGGATGAATGGATGAGGGTCAAGGAAGAGCAGAATGAAAGAATGAATGTTGAGGGATGTAGGAAATGAAAGGATGAGGATGGAGGGATGAAAGATGAAGGGATGATGCTCAAGGGATGAGGGTTCAGGGATGACAAGATGACAGTTGACAGATGAAGGCATGAGGGGATGGGGGAATGAAGGGAGGGATGGATGGATGAGGGTCTAGGGATGATGGTTGAGTGATGAAGGGATGAAGGATGAGGTATAAAAGGAAGGGTATCACCCAATGGCGAGTCCTCCTCGGCCACGGATGTCGACTGTAAAACCCACACTGGCTAATTCTGTTTTCTCTGATCTGAGCTACGGTGACAAATTTAGACTTATCTCCATACACAGCAGTACTAGCCAGCCGGCAGTGACCTCCCCAAGATGGCGGCGACGTTGACACATCACTGACACAGGCCGAAGCCGTCAACGAGGTATCTACTGTATATGATATCTATGAATGGAACGGCGTGCGCAGCCATGTGACTGTAGCTTTGCGCAGACATTCAGTGTGGATAGATTGTCCAAACCTGACTGGTTTTATCTGACACACATTAATGAGAGAAGAATAAAACCACGAGAAAGAGAAGAAAGAGAAGGAGGGAAACACCTCGGCATCCAGACCTCCGACACAGAGACAGAGTTCACTGACTGAGTCTGTTCAGAGAGGTATATTGCTCGTCATTTGTTGTTACTCAGGCTAAGCAGACTGATGAGTGATTATTCACCTCATGAATAATGACACACCACTGGTATAAAAAGTATTTTATCAGTATTGATATCAGTGATATCAGTGATTGTGGCCCTGTGGTACTTGGTATCAGGTCTAAACTAGATTTTGACATCAAGATTAAAGCGTATTCAACATTCAGTCTCGGTCCATTTGTGTGTGGAAATATTGCTCTGCAGAAATTTGTCTGTTTTAAAGTTTGTTGTTTGTGAAAGTGCTGAAAAGACTCGGCGCTGCAGAGTTACTGTATTCTGGTAGAGCCTGGCTAGCCGGGCCGGATCAAGAGAGGCTTTTCTCTCGGGATTTGTTCAGCTCAACATGCGGATCAGTCAGAGCCAGAGGAGACGTCCAGTGAATTTCCTGCGTGTAAGAGAAAGACTTTGCGGTGGCGCCCATCTTATCTGTACTTCCCTGTGTATTTCCTTTTCCATCTCAATCCTGTTGACTTCATCAGCAGGGTTATCTCAGTGTGTTCTGAACACAGTGCTGTCAGAGGGCTCTCAACAGATCAGCTCCATTTTTCCCCTTTCACTCACAATTAAGTTTAGTTTTCTATGATGCTCTTCGGGGTAAAGAACTTCAGCTGGGCTCTCAGAGTGCATGCTGGGAGTGGGTGTTGTGCATGCTGGTGAAAGTTAGTACGTTTACATGCACAATTCAGTTGAGCAACAGTTGTAGTTCGGACATTTAATTGAACTACTGTCCTTGTCTCGAGTTTAAGATGGCTGAAGATTATGCATATTGTTAGATCTGCTACTTCTTTCTGAACAGCGCTGAAACTATGAATCAAGTGCCAGATTATTGTCACTGGCTCATAAAAAATGAGATGTTGGAGAAGTGACTGGGTAGACTCGGTTGATGACTTTGATTAGAGTGTTTCTGGTGGGGAACAGGGAGGCGACTGATCCGTTCCTGTGCCCAGGCTGAGCAGGTGAAAGCCAGTCAGCTGCGTCTGCAGTGGAGCTGCCACCTGTCAGGTCCGACAGACACGGAGTGACACACAGAGACACAGAGAAAACACAGGGAGAAGAAAACAGCTGGACGTGAAGAACATTAATAAAACATACACCAAAATGATTTGAGTTAGCTGAGTCAGCAGGATGAGCAGACAGTAACCAGTCCAATGAGGAAGACATTATGATTGATGATTGATCAGTTAAAGAAGGAAAAGTCCAGAAGGTCCTAAAGTGATTTTACATTCTCCCCAGCTTTGTCCAGCGGCATCACTTTAGCCACTTTAATTTTGCATAGAAATATACCTGCTCCTGAACGACAGCTTACAAATGTAAGTTGGAGGTTTTACAGCTTTCAGCCCTAGAGTGGTCTCCTTTGGTCTGAATCAGGAACTCATGTTGTTCCAAAGTTGTATAATTGCCTAGAGCTGGTTCGTGTTCTAACGGCAGCATTTACAAGAGGACCAGATCAAATGCCTTGTGTGAGAAAGGGCTAAAAAGCACGACGTCGGTACAGCACTGCAAATTGAAGTTTTTCCCCTCCAACAACAAACACACACACGGTTAGGTTTAGGCAACAAAAGTACAAAAGCTGTTGTACACGCTATTTTTCTTCGCTCCTAACATTTTTTAAATTATTATAATCGTCTTATTTTTGTGCACTTTGTAAAGTTATCATCTTACTATAATGAGGAAAACTCTGTGTGTGTGTCTGTGTGTGTGTGTGTGTCTGTTCCATGTTTTTCTCCTCACTGACTTGGTCAATCCATGTGAAATTTGGCACAGTGGTAGAGGGTCATGGGAGGATGCCAATGAAGCAATATTACATCAATTGGCCAAAGGGGGGCGCTATAGCAACCCATTGAAATGTCAAACTTTGAATG
>NC_065516.1:36406002-36421021 GCF_006386435.1 Epinephelus moara | reverse complement strand
TTTCTAATGTTTGGTATGACTAAGTCATGGTATGGTATGCTGCTGCAACAAGGGCTAGCTGCACCTTTCCCATGTGAACTACCAGTGCGCCCCACTTTTAAGTCAATACAACATATAAACACTTTAACTATCTGCCTTTCAACGTGCTACCTCAACTACTAATGTTCAGTTTTAGCCCACTAACTATCCCACTATTGGCAATGGTACTACTGTAGATCAGATTCACAAACACTCTGTCTGAATACATTGCTCTTCTTAATGGGTTCAGTTGACTATTTAATCTGCAATTTCCTATGACCTGTATCCCAAACACACACCATGTGAAACTGTATGTGGGCAGCTGTGCACTCAGTGGGTATGGACTAGTTATTATTAGTAGTAGTATTATTTGCTGTCAGGGCCCTCAGACTGTGGAACACTCTGCCTGCTGAGATCAGACAGGTTACATCGTTAACATCTTTTAAATCCTTTTTTAAAACTTTCCTTTAAAGGAAAGCATTTATCAATATTTGATATGTTGCTTAGTTTTATCATCCCTCTGTGGCCACTTTACTTTACTTTATCCCCAAATCTTTATATATTTTATGATCACTGTGTTGTTTGTGTTTTGTTTTATTGCTGTTTTGCTTTAATCTGCTGTTTTTCTGAAAAGCACTCTGTAACCTTGTTCAGTTTAGTGCTCTATAAATAAAGTTAATTATTACTATCAACAGGTCTATATTGAAATCCCCTCAAATGAACATAACTTCTTGATTTGACTTGTCAATCATTGTCATAAACCAGAGAGGACCCACACTCACAATCACAGTGCAGAGGCAGGAGTCGGACAAAAACGGAGGCTTTACAGAGGTTTCAGGCAGGGCAAAGTACAGACCTTTCCAGGAGCCAAAACCAAAAATCAAGATTATCAGGCACAGAGGTACGGAGGCATCAGACAAAGGATCAAACCAGGTAAGAAGGCACGGGCCAAAATGCCAGAAAGACAATACAAACAGGGGGAGAGTTAGTAAGTTAATAGGAATGAGACTGGGCTGGACCAGAGGATGGAGCTCTGCTGCTAAATGATACTGATTTGATACACACTAAGTTTACTTTAAGATATGTTGTTCATCAGTACTACATGTACTGAGCTCTGTAATTACTGTGACTTGCATCTGACAAATGTTTTGTGGCTTCTGTAGTTTCAGGTCAAACCAGAGATGTGCTCTGTCTGTATGTAACACACAGTCGTCTGCTGGGTGAAACTGGTTGTAACACATGATTTAAGTTGTCAAACAGTCACTGTTAGGTTTAGGCAACAAAACTGCTCAGTAAGGTTTAGAAAAACAATCTTTTTTTTTGGTAAAAAATAAGTATGAAGCGTGTTGTAGATACGTCACATGAGGTGCATGAGTAACTCATGATTAAGTAACGTTATGATAAAACCTTTATTTTACTTTTGGTTTCACACAGATCACAAACTACAGTGACCTTAGTCCATGTTTGTTTGATAAAGGAAAAGAAGTCCGCACACCAGAAAAGCTCTAATGCAAATAAAATTTAATCACTTCATAGGATGGGTGATGTTTCGGGCGTGAGGAAGGGCCTTGCGCCCAGCACCCAGTCCTTATTTTTGGATGTGCGCGCTTCCTCGTCTGTATCCATGTTTGTTTGACCCATCCACCTCCGCTCCGCCCGACACAGACTTTCCTGCTCTTTATTCTACATCAGTTGCTCTGTGCCTCAAACATTGTTTATTTGTTGAAAACCCATAGAAAAGCCAAAGGGTGAATTAGGTGTCTGTATCAGAGACCAAGGGGTGCAACAAAGGGATGGTTTTTGACACCCTGAGAATGAGAACAGGCTGGCTTGTAATTGTGAATAATATACACTGCTAATACACTGCTCAATGGTCACAGTGTAACAGAAGTCAGGAGGAGCCCTACAAGATGAGCTCCAGCAGGCTACTGGTGTGCATGTTTCTGACTGTCTTCATTAGCTTTTTCATTGTGAATGTAGAAGATGCTGTTTTTCTTTTTTACTTCATTCTTTTTTGTGTTTTTTCTAAATCCAGGCAGTGATTATGTTGTTACCACAGTGTTACTTCTCTTACAAACTTACTTCTCCAACTTTACACCACCACTGCTTTTTGCCTGAGCGAGCAACATGTGGCTTAACTAAACAGATCCTGACCAATTCTCTAAAATTAGGTTTCATCACACTCACTTTGACTGACTCCAGTTGTGACCAAACTGGTGACAAGGATAGAGAACAGTGGTGCACCCTGTGCTGTACGATATCATTGAGACTATCTTTGGAGAAGACACGCATCACCCAACACTCTCTCTGTCTCACTCATAGGCTCACCTTTCTCTCCCTCTGTTGACCCCTCTGTCTGTTTCTCTCACTGTCTCATGGGAAAGTTCTCTCTCTCAGTCCAAGTCGCCAGAAGAAAGTGTGTGTGGCACTGTGTGTTTCTGCACCTCATGGATCAGTTACAATAGCAGGTTTCATCTGGATCATATCAACATTTCTGAAGTGACAAAGTATCTCTGGAGGTGGAGGGGATGGTGGCAGGTGGATGGTGTGACAGTGTGCAGGTCACTGTTCAAAACCAAGAGAGAGTCATTGCTGTGTTTCCAGCTGCTTTATAGCCACCACAAATAGGTGTTTTGTAGCAGCTCGTCCCGGTTTTTCCAGCAGGGATTGTGCCTTCAAAACCCGATATTCTAAACCAACCGTAACCGTAATCAAATAGTAACAATAATGATAACAATATTCAGTGTCCAGCTAATGTCAGACGACAAATACCGCAGCTTTGTCAGTGACTTCAGCGTCAGACAACAACAAAAAAGGCAACTTTGCAGTGGTATGATATTCCACCAGGCGGCATATCACAGCGTAATATAAGGAGCTGGAAAGTTTCTATAAGGTGGAATGGGTGGGAGGTGGATGGCTCCAACCAACCCCGGACTTTCACCCAGGAGCCCGCTGTCTGCTTTCCGTAACCCTAACCAGAAGCAATCCTAACCAGGAGAGGTTTCAGCTGGTTGCAGTCAGCATCCTCGCTTCTAGACACCACTACATCTCCCCAAATCTCACACACTGGTCCTTTAAAAAGAGAACTGAAACTGTTATTTGGGGTTTATCATAGAACTGTCAGGATCTGTTAAGAGCTGCACCTTCACTTGTTCCATGAACACAACCTGAGCATGAAACAAGGACTGTGGTCATGTTGAGCAGTTTTGTGTCTGAGGAAAAGCGTTGGAGGCTAAATGACAGTGTGTGAAGTGGGCAAAGAGCTCAGTATCGACAGGGAACCTGTGACTTGTTCTATTTTAGTGTCTCTGCATGAACTGAATATTTGCAGCAGACTCCACTAGCCTGGATTCCAGCTGCTGTGTCCCAGAAAGCAGCCCGCTGGCTCCGGCCTGTCAGCTGCATAAATAACAGGAATATGGAGAAAGATGTTATCAGTACACAAGGAGTTTCCTTTAATCAGATCATGTTACACGTTATAGTCACAAAACATGGAAAAGTCATGGAATATGGTAAAGAAAGGTGCTACAGACACGTCAGTCTGTTGACTGTGCTCGAGGGAGTACACTGGTGTCTCTATCAGTGTCCTGACATCACATCCTGTCGTGGGTTTGAGAAAACATCACAACCCTCCTTTATTTTATTTACTTTAGGAGTACTAGTAATTTAGTATTGCACATGCATAAAGCTAGGGACTTGCAAGATATATATATTTATATATATATATGTAAACGCAGAAGATCAGGGGTTTGATCCTTGGTCAGGGCAGGCAACACATATCCAGTCTGGACCCTTAGGCAAGGTTTTTAATGCTGCTAGCCTATCTTAGGATGAGTGAAACTACACACGCAAGAGTCATACTGGCTCGGACGTCGCCTGGGTCAACAAGGTCTGCGTCATGTGTTGAGGAACCAGGGCAACCGGATGAGAAGTGGGCTACTGGACATAGGTGGACGTGAGAGCAGAGAATATGGAGCTGTTGGAGTACCCCCAGCTAGAGGGGCTACATATTGATACTTTGAAATGTAACATCTAGGCTGACTAAAGGCCCTGACACACCAAGCCGACAGTCGACCGTCGACCAAAGTCGGGCCGTCGGTGAGCGTCTGTCGCCCTAGTTTTTGCGGTGTGTCCTGCACCGTCGGCACTTCGGCGTCGGCGGCTTTTCGGCCGATTGAGCATGTCGAATCTGCGGCGGAGCTTGTCGGTGAGAGAGAGATCACTCTGATTGGCTGTTGAGGTTTTATTTCCTCGCCCCTGTAGCGAGTGAATCTGCCTGTAGTGAAACCGGGGCTAACCGGTGCTTCCTCCTCAGGCTCCACTTCACTCAGCTGCCCCACAGACCCACTGCTTCTTCACACTTTAACCTGAATAACAAACCGGAGCTAGCTGGGAGCGGCTAGTGGAGCGTTAGCCGCAGCATGACCGGAGGGAAGCACAGCCAGTTAGCCTCCGCTAGTCTCTGAGCTAGCCCCGGCTCTCCGTTTGGATCCAACCGGAGCACCGAGCCCTGGTTTGTTATTCAGGTTAAAGTGCAGAACGTACGTGCTACTTGGCCGTCGGATGTAGTCCGTGTAGTGTGTTCAAATGCAACTGACACAGGGCGACGTGAGGCGACGCAGACGACGCAACAGTTGGCTTTTGTCTGCACCTTAAAAAACATCTCCTAGCCCAATGTTCCAACATCCGGAACACTACAGGCTCGAAAAATACCAACGGCTAAAAGAGGAGCTAGAAAAGATGCAGGGAGTAAAGGCAACAATGGTACCAGTGGTAATGGGAGCACTGGGGGCTGTGACCCTCAAACTGTGGGCTCCAGCAGATTCAAGGTACAACATATGAGGCCTCTTTCCAGAAGAGTGCAGTCCTAGGAGCAGCTAAGATACTGCGCAGAATCCTCAAACTCCCAGGCCTCTGGTAGAGGACCCAAGCTTGAGGAAGACACACCACCACCCTCCATGGGGGCCCACACAAGTCCATAAACCAATGGGTGATGTCAAAGTGGCTACACCCCTTCTTTTATACAGTCATTACTCCAAAGATAAGGTATCATAACACTGTGCGCTCAAATGGAAGTGCTGAGATCTGGGAGCACTGCGACATCCCTAACACAAGGTTGTCAGTAAGAAAACGGATACTCTTATTTTATTTTTAGTACATGTACATGCATGGTCTCATTTGAAGGGTAACACACTGAAGTTTTTCCCCATCAGTCAGAACCACTGTAAGTGTCTCTGTTATTGAGTTATAACGTTTTTTTGTTTTTTTATCTTAACCTTAATATTTTCTTGAAAAAATTTGCCGCAGATGACTTTAACTGGTTCCTCTAAGCTAAAAAACATGATGGGACCATATCATGGATCCTCACATAGTCTAAATATATAAGTAAATAAAAATATCGCAGAAAATAAACAAGTTTTTTTTAAGGTTTTGTCCAAGTGCTTTTCAAAAAAAGAAGGTAAAACAGTGAATTGAATGTGTGAATGTGAGTGGCAAAACAAGACAGAAATGTCTATTCAGGAACTTACTGTTTATAAAAACACTTCTTTATTAATAAGAAAGGCTTTTTTGTTCCCTTAAGACAACAGAGGAGCCATTTGTTTATTATTTATGTACATTAATGAGTTAAAACCTCTGTGGACGTTGGGTATGTCATTGACTACAAGACCCATAAGCGATCAGGCCAGTTGCTGGCTACTGATCAGCTCTGAGACCACAAGTAAGGGAAGCACTTCCTTCAGCACAGGCCCTCGTTGCCTATAGAGACAGAGCGCAACGCATCATAATCTGAAAGCCACGCCCCCAAAGGGGAAACGAGACCTGCTTTCCCGTCACACTTTCCCCCTCCGTTTCCAGCCTGTTGACTTTTCACTAAGTCCAAATGCCGAAAAGTTGCTGTGTGGTGGGCTGCACGGCCAATAAAAACCCAGAGCTTAGCTTTTATCAGCTGTTGAGCAGAAAAACTGAACCTTGTAGAAGACAAAAGTGGATACAGACAATAAAACGTGAGGCTTCAACAGGGAAGAAACTGTGGGATCCTGACACTGAGGCTTCAACAGGGAAGAAACTGTGGGATCCTGACACTCAGTATGTCTATGTGTGCAGCTAACACTTTGTCAAACCCTCCAAATGTATTTGTTAGAGTAACAGTTAACTGTATTTATGTATGTTAAGCTAAAGCATTGACAGTATGAATGCAACTTCTGTTATAATTGTGCCCAGCGCTCCATGATTCATGCAGTCCATTCCAGCGCTCCATGATTCAAGCAGTCCATTCCAGCGGTCCTCGTTTCTCCTTTGGGGGCGTGGCTTTCAGATTATGACGCGTTGTCTCTATTGGAGTCTGGACCTTCAGTATGGAAGCTCCTGTTGGCTGAATGATGTGTCAATCAAACTGTCAGAAGGCAGCCACCATTTTGATGGCGATGGGTTGGCATATTTACATGCAAACTGGAGATATTATGGATAAAATGTGGAGTAATACAGATGTTTGAAATGATGCAGCAGTAGCTATGGATATCTGTGGATGTAAAAATGAGTTTGGACCAAATATTAAATCATCTGGACCTTTGAGAGTGTGAGGACTGTGTGAGAAGCACTTTTGTTGGCACATTATCAATGATATTCATATGTGATTAATAACTGTTATTGAACCTGCTGTGGTGGTTGTATCCGGAAATGATCCGCACCAATCACACCAGGAGCGTAGCTGTTGAATAAAAACCACACAAGCAGAGCAAATACAGCAGTTGTTTTCATATCATAAACGTATGCCCTATGGGGCAAACAAAACTCCAACACTGACCCAAAATAACCACATGAAGATCTTTAAAAACATTCAAATCCATGGGATGTATTACAAGTAAAACAAGCAAACAAGACAACACTCCCAGGCTGAGAGGCAGCAGGACCAGCAGTCCCCACACCAGAGGCCTCTCTCCTCTGCTGCTGCCACAGGAGCTCTGAACCACCTCCTCCATGCCAGGTGTGCTGCACCTCGTTAACTAATGCAGCACACCTGGGCAGATCTGCAAGGGAGGGAGAAGGGACAGCAGCACATGTTCAGCTGTAACACAGTCAACTTGACTAATAAAATATAGTGTACTGTATACTAGTGATATTTTACATGGTGGAAATAAGTTAGTGTTCACATATGATGAGGTGTTCACATCCAGCGTATCCTCATAGAACTGTTGGTGTAATATCCTATGAAAATACACACACAACAGTTTGTGTGAAGTTCATATGAATTAACTAATGTACAGTTATGTAACTGACCTATGGCTAAGTCCCGCCCTCAAACGAATTGAGCCAATCACAGTGTGTATAGCCATTCCCATACACTGGGACATTCTCTGCCTGGACGTCCATTGAAATGCATTACAGAAAGTCAGTTTGTTTGGTTTTATGAGCTTTTTCTGATATTTGAAGTTTAAAAGTGGTCAAACGGTGTGCATGGGGTACATGCAACTCTGACACAAGGTATCCTGAGAGGCTGGGCGACCAGGTGTATTTTTTACACTTTAAACCACATCTCAAGCGAGAAAAGTGTCTCCTTTGGATAAAGTTGTGTGCTAACGTTAGACCACAACATCAACTCAACGTGAATAAGATTAACAATGATGTCTACATCTGTTCTAAGGTAAGTCAACATTGTGTTTGAGGCAACATATTGTCACTTTGCTGGAAAGAAATATAAAGTTATCTTTAACATCTCTAGCTAACGTTAGCTAAAGTTAGCCTAACGTTAGCTCCTAGCTGCGTTGTTCATCATGTCACCTTGTTTGCTGGGAGTTCATTAGCCTATTTTGTTCTAGTTTTGTACTTTGGTGATCGTACATCATTGTTAGCTGTTGTCCAAAGGGCTCTAGTTAAGCTAACGTTAACTTCTGGAGCTTAGCTTCATTAACTTATCTGTAATGGCAGAGATAACAAAGGTTGGCAAACGTTATGCTGAATGATTCAGTGTAAATACTGTAGCACCAAACTAACGGAGAGACACTCTTGGTAAAGATGGTAAAAAGGCCGTTATCCTTTTCTCATATTCTGAGCCAAAAACCTTAACTTCAGTGGCACTTTAACTTGTTGTCTTTGATGGTGACGGCAACCAGATGCGGTTCACAAGCGTACACTGTGACCTGTAAATTTTGGCTTGTAATTTAAGCTTTTCATCGACCTTCTCAACAATAAAATGATGAATATATCCCTCCAATGCGTAGTTTAGGCCCTTTTGGTTACTTCTCAATGACATCTGATCGTTATGTCCCCAAAAATCATCAACTGCCTCCTGTGAAATGCCGTGTACTGTGACACCTGCCATAGCGCCGGGCACTGAATGTTGATAGCTTGTCCGAGTGAGTGGAGGGGGGCGGGGCTTAGCCATAGGTCAATTGATGTGAAGTTACTAAGGTTAAGTTTAGGAGAAGAAACTTGGTGAGGACGTACCCTAAAATGCAAGTCTGGATTTTTGTGACCCACTCCCCACCCCAAGACTGCTCGCGACTGCTTCCTTTTTTACTCCCATTAGCGCATCAGTCACGTGACTGCGGCCTGTCAAAACACGTGGCATATGT
The DNA here is from genome assembly GCF_006386435.1 of Epinephelus moara. Lineage (NCBI taxonomy): Eukaryota > Metazoa > Chordata > Actinopteri > Perciformes > Serranidae > Epinephelus > Epinephelus moara. Next base: position 36,412,430 of record NC_065516.1, on the reverse strand, counting down.
ACAAATGTGTGTGCATTACTTTTCGTAGGAAAATGTACAAACAGTTTGAAAGAACCGGCTGACACATCAAGAAAACAGATAAACTAGACCTACTCTATTGTTGTGCTCAATTCAAATAACACAACGATAATTCAAACTAAGCAACAAGGTTTTTTTTAAGCACATCAGGCAGCAACACAACCCACACAAAACACAATACTCAAGCATTCCTGAAATTGTTAAGGCTGCAAAACAAGTGCTGGCTCCTCTCAGAGGGAGTTAAAAGGTATCTTCTTCTTCATTTGAAATCCTTTGTTGTTGTGACACAAAAGCCCGGCTTGTTTTTAGTGACCTCGGAGACTCTGGAGCAGAGAAAGACAATCCTGTTTAAGCTGAGAGGGCTGGGGAGGGTTTAGAAAACAGGCTGGGGACAGGAGGGGTCGCAGATGGGATCTCAGATGGGATAATTACCATGTGTCCCAAATCCTGCCTGACTCCCTCCTCTAATCCAGACAGGGGGAGAAAACACAGAGAAAAGTCCAATTATGTTCTGAACTTCCCTTTCTTTTTAACCTTTCCCTCTCTATTCAAGCCAGCACTGTCTCCTTACACCTCTCACCATCCCACCTGCATTCAAGCTTTACTGATTCAGAATCAGCATCAGCGCTGTACTAATGGTGACGGTGATGCATTCACTTACTGTTGTATTTTTAAATGGTGATGCAGAGTCTAAGCTTTAGAAAAAATGTTGTTCATTTTTTAGTCATGTTAACATCATCATTTTAACATATTGACTTTATACAAAAACACAGATGATAACGACAGAAAAGGTGACGGTACCCTGGGTGCGTCAGTTGTTGCCTGTTATATCATTGTCTTCTTTCAAATACACTTATGTTTTTACAGGAAATTTACCGTTTACCTACTGCCTCTTTCAAAATAACTGCACTACATCAACATTTTTTTTCCTTCAACGACAAACGCACATGGTTTTGTTGAGGAAAAAATGTCAGGTTTTGCTTCATCTGTGACACTGACACCGCTCTGCTGGTTGAAGGTTGGTGTTTGTTGGACTTAACCCTTAAACCCTAACTTTCGTTCTTGTCCCACCTTGTTTCCCCGACGCCACTGAATGCAATTAAACTGTAACCCCCAAAATTCCACCAGATGTGTGTTGGTTGCGTCTGCGCTCCGGAACGGCAGCAGAGCCGGTCCGTTTCAACTCTAGTCAATGTGTGTGTTTCCACCGGCTCCGTCTCAGCTGCGGCGCTCCGGAGCCCTCAGCAACAGATACGCAGGACTTCTATTTTTACTGGACGCCGGCGCACAACGCAGCAATTCAGCACAGAGCAGATCGTGCAGGGCAGGAAGTCGTGCACAGAAACAAAATAAAACATCCGGTTAATTTTCAAAATAAAATACACAATGTTCACGGCGGATCATATTTCCCTGCACTACACCTTGAAAACATCATAATGGGCGGAGGCAGGCCTGAAGTCAACAGGTCAGAGGTTTTCAGACGTCATTTCACCCCGTTGACACCATGGACGAGGAGATGTTAATCATGGAGGTGCACCCAGATGTCTTCCTACTACTCCTCTGGTTTTGTGCTTCTGTTTATAGAAACTACATCTTGTTATATCGCGCGATTATGCGTGAATTCACGAGATCTTGTGAGTCCTCGTGACTCCCGCTGTCCGGTGGAGCTGCACCACTACACACAGTCCTCGTGACTCCCGCTGTCCGGTGGAGCTGCACCACTACACACAGCAAACGCAACCCGGTGGGTGTTGATGGACGGCGGCGCACGCAGTGGATAACCAACGCAGCTGTTTGGCAACAGACACGCATCCAGTGGAATTCCGGCGTAACAGCAACTGGCTGCAAATCATGCTGACGTGAAAGGACGGCTTTTTTCGTCGTTGTCTGATGCCGCTGGATTTCAACGACTTCGGAGTGAGACCAGGTTGCACATGCATACTAGAGCTGCCAAAATAATGCGTTCATTTCAATTAATTTATCACAGAAAAAAATAACGCATTGAAAAAATTAACGCTGATTAATGGCGTGCCCTATGAACGGGTGCGTCACTGAAGGCCACAGTGGCTTTGTCACATGATGGAGGTCAGACAAGACGACCCTGCTCGGCCCCGTGAAAAAACCTTTACATTTACAAACGCCCAGATGGAACTATTGATAGCAGCACTGTCCTCTGCAGGTTCTGCATTAAGGAATTTTGTACCATCAGAGAACTCCAAGCCTGAAATATCACATCAACACAAAGCATTTAGCAGCGAACTCTGAGGTCTGAGTCGCACGCCTCGTCAAGCCACACTAGACCAGGCGTTTAAACTGAGTAAGGGTGATTTCACACCTGCCCTATTTGGTTTGATTCAGTCGAACTCAGTTTGTGGTGAGAAGGTGTTCCAACCTGGATGTGAAGCAACTGCCGCCCCATGACACATTGTTTGGGTTAAACATGAGCATGTTACAGTCCTGGAGGATTATTAATGTGCACCTCCTCCTGTACTGCCTTAATATGCACATTCAGCACATCCAATGCATCAAAACATTGTTTTCTAGTTGGAGCCGCGCCTCGTTTTCAAACTGTATGGTTTGACTAAAATGAACAATGACAGCAATATAGTCCACGATGAGCAGCGCTAAAATCAACCTGCGTAGTTGTCCCTCCATTGTGACATTAGAAAGTGTCACATTTATCTTGCAAGTGTACTCTTCTTCAACGTTTGCTTTACTTCCTGGATTTTTCCCACATGGAAATTCTGACCAATCAAGAGCAGCTTTCTCACACAAGGCATTTGATCTGGTCCTCTTGTAAATGCTGCCGTGAGAACACGAACCAGCTCTAGGCAATTATACAACCTAATCGGACCAAAGCAAGACGACTCTAGGTCTGAAAGCAGCCTAACTCTACCTGTGACCGACAAACTCTAACACATCTGCCAAAATTCATTTGAACTAAATACTTTCACAGCATAAATTCATGTAAGAAATTAATTACTTAGCAGCCCTATTACATACATAGTACACATCCTGTCCCCTAGTACCCTCCAACCCCTAAGATGTTGCACCTCTTATGTGAACCAGAAAAGTCTGACACATTCAGCCAGTCGTGTTTGGGGTATTATTTACCCTGGCATCATATTTTCAAAGGCAGCTGTCATGACTTTAAACCAGTCTGTAAACTCTGGCCTATCAGGACTCTTCCAGTTGCGTAGAATAAGCCTGGCTGCTACAATAAGACCTCTTACTTTCAATCCGTTACTGCCTACCTCTATTAGAGAGGTAAAACATTGTTTGGTTGTATCTTGTTGTAGTGCCCTCTTATCTGCATACTGAATTCAGCCATCGGCAATGTGCTGCCTGTCTTATTTAATGTGATTGATGCTATTGCTCGCAACTGAGCCATTACTGCAGGAGCTTCACTCATTTCACATGCACTGAAGACAATGGCAACCCCACCAGCTGAAAAAGTTGACTTTGTTTTTCAGAAGAGCTGTTTGATGTGTACAACGCTGATCAAAATGCATTTATTTACCTTACATTACATTTATTCAGCCGACACTTTGATCCAAAGCGACTTACAGTGAGTGCATTGTGGATGTGCAGGTATAAAGGTGGAGATGATCCAGTATACGGAGCCATACGTGTATTTTTGAACTGCCTCACCCCCACAGCAGAACGCTCCTCTGACCCTCTGAGACACACTTCTAAAATGCACATACATCTAGTCTAAGGGTTTCAGGTGGTGGTCCACATAGTGATTTTTTTCTGTGATGGATGATGTGCTGCTAACAATAGGCCTGCCTTTGTGTGTATTGTTGGTGTGTGCCTGGGAATCCATTAGAAAGAAACAAACAGAAGCTCCTTAGTGTGGCATCCTGTATCTAGCAGCTCCAAGAGTGTGCAATGAGGCCACTGAATACCTCGGTGGGTCACTGTATGTGTGTCTGTGTCTAGTGCGTTCAAAAGGAGCTGAAACGTAACTGCAAGGAAGTAACTCCCAGTCTTAATTTCGCTGACGAAAACTATGACAAAAATCTTTTGTCAATGACCTTTTTTTCCATGACAAATACGAGATGATGACAAGCTAAATATAGATCTTACTAAGATGAAATCTATGTGTCATTTTTGTTGACGAGACGCGATGTGGTTGTTAATGGTGGACTATCGAACACTGAAAGCCGAGAGCGCCCTTGCCTGATTATCCTCAGATGCCTGAAGTAAATAGTCTGCACCAGGATGTTTGGGTTGCGCGTTGTGAGCTGTAATTCAGCAGTAAATAATCAACCGTGTGTGTCTGACTGTGGATGGTGGAGCTGCTGAATGGATTTGTGGAGTTTGTTAGTTGCAGCGGTGGCTGTTAGCAGCTAGCTCCGCTCGCAGCCTTCACAGCTTCACCCCGCAGGACTCCACTCAGTCCGGACTGGAGAAGGTTTGTGGGTTGATGGTGTTTGACAGGCAGGTAGGAGGCTCAGTTATCTGTGAGTGTAGCTGTGCTGTAAGTAAACAGTCTGAACTCAGATCAGTTTTCTCTGACAGAGATGAAAGTTTAGTTTGAATCACCAACACTGGTAACACCTAATTTTACATCAAAAACTTCCTGTGAAATAAATGTTCTTTGGAGTGGTTCTTTCCAGACAGCCACAGGTAACAGGTGAACAGGAACCAGGGGGGCAGAGGCGGAGCTTGTGATCAAAGACGGAGGGCAGAGTGGTTTACCGGGGATCAGAAGAAGTCGGTGAATCAGAGACAGGCAGAGTTGATACCGATGACGCAGTCCAGAAACAAACACTGGAAAGTCTTGCATGAGGTGAAGAACAATCTGGGGGTATCAGGGGGTAATGATCCACAGGTGAGCGGCGTTAGCCTGATGAGGTGGGCGTGGAGGATCCGCAGGAGCGGGAAATGTGTGGACAGGTGATAGGCTGTCAGGTAGGTGTGGTGACGCGGCGGGATGAATGGAAAATTACTGAATGGGATGAGGAGATGGGATGTATGGAGGATGAAAAGTGCCCAGTGTAACAACACTGAAAACAGTGGAAACACTAATTAAAGTATCAAAATAGAGTTTAATAAGTAGAAAAACCAAGCATTATAACCCAGGAATCATAAATACAATAACTGCTTTGTATTGACTGATGGTGGGTTATCATATAAAGCACCATCGTACTACATTTTCATCATGTACAAGTGCAACACATTTTGTCATAACCTTCCCAATGTGTAATCATTTATTACAAAATGTGGGGAAATGTATATTGTTGAGTTACTACATGAAGTGTTTCTACAAGCCTTAATTGTAGCTGTGACATTAATACTGAAGTAACATGATGAAACAATTGGGTATACAGCTTTATGTTACCCCCCCAAAAGATCATTTCCCAATTCCTACCAGCTGCACGTGACTGTGGTGTGCAGGAGATAAGGTGGAGATGAGATGTGTTGAGGCCCTGCAGGAAGGTGACAGAGCTGTCACAGCACATCGCCTTCAAACACACAGAGTGAACCTTTGATGCCAATCTGCTAAATCTCATGCAAACATCTTGATACCAGAGATAAATACACGAAACACAATAAATATCCAAGACAAGTACACACTCACATATCTCTAACCACATGATGCGTTTAATTCATCCTAATGAAGATGAAATAAATGAGAGGTTAACGTCACCTGGATGTACAACTTGAGCAGGAGCTGTCATTCGGACAGATTTAGTGACTGATTAGCAGACCACATGGGAAAGTGATCACTATCTTGTGTTAAGTCTGACATTACCTATAAAAAACAAGCCTCATCATTCATTTCAGGATGTAAAATACTGGGTTGTCTTGCAACAAAAAATCATCCTTGCCCAAATTTCGATGCAGTGTCATCTGGAACACACTGACAGGCCACTCAAATACGTGTAGGCATCTCAAATCATGCCCACGCATCTGTGGAATCAGCTCTACCCATGGCAGACCAGTTCTGGAGGTTGAACTCACACTTGATCTGAACCAAAAACCAAAAAGATTTCCTCATTACACAAATTCAATTGTTGAAATAAACGGCATGCCAGATATTGGTAGCGACATACTTTCAAGGTCCACCTCAGGTGAATTATTTCCTTTGTCTCCCATTTTATGAAATGAGAACATTACAGATTGACAGAATCGCCTGTAAGATAAAAAAACACATCATATTAATACCCCAAATAAAAACATTTAATCAGGTACTCTTATAGCACGAGTCAAACCACACAGACCTTCACACAGACTGTAACTGTAGATAATGTTTAAATAACCATGTATGTTATTATATAATGAGGAAAACTCTCTGTGTCTGTTCCACGTTTTTCTCCTCACTGACTTGGTCAATCCATGTGAAATGTGGCACAGTGGTAGAGGGTCATGGGAGGATGCCAATGAAGCAATATTACATCAAT
>NC_065516.1:36401596-36405521 GCF_006386435.1 Epinephelus moara | reverse complement strand
CTGTCCCACGTTTTTCTACTCACTGACGTGGTCAATCTATGTGAGACTGCACATAGGCATTGAGGACTGGCATAGGTAGAAGGTGACAAAGCTACCAATGGATATGGACTAGTACTGATTTATACACGTATGCTTTATATCACAAAATGTATTCTCTGTCTTTGCACAAACATTCAGACCTTCTTACAAACACACACACTCCACCCTATGCCACACACACACACACACACACATTCATATATATTCATAGATAAACGCAGATACTCACACAGACACACACTGTCACACACCCCTCCTTTAGCAGCAGTTTTTCCTCTCGTAGTTAGCAGGGTATAGCCGTGGTGCTGATGTGATGAGAAGTGACAGCTACTGTGGACTGTTTGGACTGGATGTGATCCACTTGGCTCGCTGCTGATCAAATCTCCAACAACAGACTATTAACTCCAAGCAAATTGTGCCAAGTAGGTTAAAGGGGGCCTTGTCTGTTTTAATATCACTGATATCTCCATTTGTTGTCAGGGTGTAAAAAGACTCATCTCGCTTAGCAGACGCTTGATAGCAAAAACACATTTGTCACAGTCTCTCTCTGTCTGTCTCTCTGTTTCTGCCTTTTCCTTCTCTCTTCTCCATCAGGGCAAATCAGCTCATTGTGTCGTCCTGCATCATATTTTGTGGCCCAGTAGATACAGTGGCTGCAAAGGTTTGGGCACCCCTGGTCAAAATTTAAGTTTATGTAAGTGTAAGTTTAAGTTTATTGTGAGTAGTTAAGCAAGTGAAAGAATATTGAAACATTTCTTCAATATATTTAGCGCCCCCTTCTTCTAAACACTTCTTGTATCCAGCTCAGAGTCTTTCAGTTCTTGTTTGGAGGATTTTCACCCATTCTTCTTGCAAAAGGCTTCTAGCTCTGTGAGATTCTTGGGCCGTCTTCATGCTCTGCTCTTTGAGCTCTGTCCACAGATGTTTAATGATGTGATGTTTGCTTCCAGAATTTGCTGGAATTGAACTAAATCCATTGTCGGGCCTTTTAAGGTGGCGAAAAACTAACAAACTGAGGCTGCGTTTGCTCAGCAACATTTGATTTTATATATGTGACGCGAGGATTTTCTACTGAAAAGTTACTGTAAATAAACATTGTGATTCCGTCTATATGCTTTTTCAACACATTCTAACTCCCACCTCACTCCGACGTCAAGATATGTCGTCCAAGGTACCCTGGGTGCATCAGATGTTGACAGGAAGCAGTGTCAGGCCTGTTACATGCATTGCAAACTGAAGAGAATTGGTCCTAAGATGGAGCCCTGCGGGACACCACATGTCAAATTAGTTTTGTCAGAGGAATGGTGATCCAAGGCCACATAGAACTGCCGATCAGTTAAATAAGATCTGAACCATTCAAGAACTGTTCCAGAGAGGCCAGCCCAGTGTTCAAGTCTGTCCAATAAAATATCATGATCCACTGTATCAAATGCAGTGGAGGAAGTGAACACCGGTCTCCCGGGTTAAAGTCTGTGGTTGTTGGACCCATCTGCCACCCCTTTCACCCACCCTACTCGGACTTCCCTTACTGTAGGCTGTTGTCCAAAAGAAAATATCCATCCATCCATCCATCCATTTTCATCCACCTATCCAGGGTCAGGTCACGGGGACAGCAGGCCAAGCAAAGCCTCCAGAGGTCCCTCTCCCCAGCAACACTCTCCAGCTCCTCCTGGGGGAGTGTGCAAAGGAGTTACACACAGGTGTGAAAGAGATTCATAACTATGCAGCTAATTTCTATCAGCTGTGAACAGATGTTTTTCTTTTGTTTAGTACAGCTAATCCAACAGTGTTGGGTCTGTCTGTTAAGTGTTTAGAAAACTGGTCAAAATGTGTGAAACCAATGAAACCGTGTTGATGCATTTGCAGGAGAAGACTTCTGTAGTGCTATGAAGGTGACGATGAGGATCAAGTGGATCCTAGTTTCTAACTGTAAGAGTGAGTCTGTGTATGTGCGAGGTCAATGCAGCACTAAGACAAGTAAAACATATCTGGGGTGAGGGCTGACAGAGCTGTTCATCATGGCTTAGTTGGGGCTAAGTGTCTTTTCAGCTGATGACTGTGAGCTGATGGATGTTTCTTCAGTGACAGTGAAATCAATGCACTGCCTATGTTTCTATTTGAAAACACTGCAGCTCCTGAAAGACGACTTTACAATCTCCTTAGAAAGAAAACCCTTAAAAAACTTAGCATGCTGTACAAAGTATTTGATGCTTCTGCCCCCACCCCAAAGCAATGGAGGTGAATGGACTCCACTGGGAGAGGTTCTCAGCCTGTGTCTCACAAAGTCACAGTTACTGAGGATGTTCCGCAGATTGACAACAGGTTTCTTTTGAACTACTTTCATCAACAGAAACAGGCTCTTGTTGGAAAAGACAGATTGCCATTGAGTCTTTCAGTTTCTGTCTGTGCAACTGATCTCTAAACCAGCTGCAGCTCCCCTTCCAATGAACCAAGAGATGGAACCAAGAGATACCACAAGTGATTATCAGACCCCTCATGGTACCTCTGCAGTGGTGCCGACAACTTGCCTAAGGACCACAAATATACCTTCTTCATTTTGTCTGATTTCTCTCCTGTTTGGGAAGATGAAGTTTTAGAGCATTCTCTACCCTGGATGACACAAGCACGCTCGACCAACACATCTGCGTTTGATGTTGTGGGACGTCACAACCAACACCAAGATGGTGATTAGGTTTAGGCAACAAAAACATATGGCTAGGTGTAGGCAACAAAAACATATGGTTAGGTTTAGGCAACAAAAACACGTTGTTAGTTTAAGGCAACAAAAGCATGTGGTTCGTTTTAGGCAACAAAAGCATGTGGTTAGGCTTAGGCAACAAAAGCATGGGGTTAGTTTTAAGCAACGAAAACACGTTGTTAGTTTTAGGCAACAAAAGCACGTGGTTTGTTTTAGGCAAAAAAGCATGTCGTTAGTTTTAAGCAACGAAAACATGTGGTTAGTTTTAGGGAACAAAAGCACGTGGTTTGTTTTAGGCAACAAAAGCATGTCGTTAGTTTTAAGCAACGAAAACACGTTGTTAGTTTTAGGCAACAAAAACATATAGTTAGTTTTAGGCAACAAAAGCATGTGGTTAGTTTAAGGCAACAAAAGCATGTCGTTCGTTTTAGGCAACAAAAACATATGGTTAGTTTTAGGGAACAAAAGCATGTGGTTTGTTTTAGGCAACAAAAGCATGTTGTTAGTTTTAAGCAACGAAAACACGTTGTTAGTTTTAGGCAACAAAAGCATGTGGTTCATTTTAGACAACAAAAGCACCTGGTTAGTTTTAGGCAACAAAAGCACGTGGTTAGTTTTAGGCAACAAAAGCATGTGGTTCCTTTTAGGCAACAAAAGCACCTGGTTAGTTTTAGGCAACAAAAGCACGTGGTTAGTTTTAGGCAACAAAAGCATGTGGTTCCTTTTAGGCAACAAAAGCACCTGGTTAGTTTTAGGCAACAAAAGCACGTGGTTAGGTTTAGGCAACAAAAGCATGTGGTTCCTTTTAGGCAACAAAAGCATGTTGTTAGTTTTAAGCAACGAAAACACGTTGTTAGTTTTAGGCAACAAAAGCATGTGGTTCATTTTAGGCAACAAAAGCACCTGGTTAGTTTTAGGCAACAAAAGCACGTGGTTAGTTTTAGGCAACAAAAGCATGTGGTTCCTTTTAGGCAACAAAAGCACCTGGTTAGTTTTAGGCAACAAAACACCTGNAGTTTTAGGCAATAAAAGCATGTGGTTCGTTTTAAGCAACAAAAGCATGTGGTTAGGTTTAGGCAACGAAAACACGTTAGTTTTAGGCAACAAAAGCATGTGTGGTTAGTTTTAGGCAACAAAAGCATGTGGTTAGGTTTAGGCAACAAAAGCATGTGGTTAGGTTTAGGCAAC
>NC_065516.1:36381316-36399041 GCF_006386435.1 Epinephelus moara | reverse complement strand
GTTAGTTTTAGGCAACAAAAGCATGTGGTTCGTTTTAGGCAACAAAAGCATGTGGTTAGGTTTAGGCAACAAAAGCATGTGGTTAGGTTTAGGCAACGAAAACACGTTAGTTTTAGGCAACAAAAGCATGCGGTTAGGTTTAGGCAACAAAAGCATGTGGTTAGGTTTAGGCAACAAAAGCACGTGGTTAGGTTTAAGCAACGAAAATACGTTAGTTTTAGGCAACAAAAGCATGTGTGGTTAGTTTTAGGCAACAAAAGCATGTGGTTAGGTTTAGGCAACGAAAACACGTTAGTTTTAGGCAACAAAAGCATGTGTGGTTAGTTTTAGGCAACAAAAGTATGTGGTTAGGTTTAGGCAACGAAAGCATGGGGTTAGGTTTAGGCAACGAAAACACGTTAGTTTTAGGCAACAAAAGCATGTGTGGTTAGTTTTAGGCAACAAAAGCATGCAGTTAGGTTTAGGCAACAAAAGCATGTGGTTAGTTTTAAGCAACGAAAACACGTTTTTAGTTTTAGGCAACAAAAGCACGTGGTTAGGTTTAGGCAACAAAAGCACGTCAACAAAAGCACGTGGTTAGGTTTAGGCAACAAAAGCACGTGGTTAGGTTTAGGCAACAAAAGCACGTGGTTAAGCTGAGAAACAAGCATCATGATTTTGCTCTTCATATACAAAGCGAAGACCAGGCTACCGGCTGAAAGTCCGGGGTTTGTCCTGTTGGCACTATCCAGCTCCTTATATGAAGTCACTGACAGTATTTCAAACTGACAGTGTCCTGTGGCGTATCATGCCACCACAATTGGTGTTGTCTCACCGTCAGGCAGCGAATCATAAAACTTCAAAAGGTTTCGGCTTGTCTGCATCACAAATTCACGCTGCCCGGCAGTGTGTCACACCACTGTGAAAGATGTTTTTTGGCATCAATGTCTGACGCCGAAATCATTGACAAAGTGACGGTATTGAATGACCTCAGATTGATAACGGGCTGGCCCGACTGTGATAACGTGTCACAGTGTCAGCAGGATCAGGGGGTCAGGGGTCATGGTGCAGCAGTAGAAAGTTAGGATTTGTTAATGCAGTGTAAATCTGTAGAGGTTTCTCTTAAGATAGAAGTACAAGGATTAGCGTGTGTGTGTGTGTGTGTGTGTGTGTGTGTGTGTGTGTGAGTTGGGGGGGGCAAGGCGGGGAGGCGGTGGGTTTCTCAAAATTAAATGGCTCCCCACTTCCTTGTAGAAAGAAAAATCAATTGTGACATTCTCCAGACAGTGTACACCACATTTAATTAGCACAGAGACACGTGGGAGAAAGCCAAATTATCCAATAACTGAGGAATAGACACGGGTTGGTTAGGCCAGGCCGAAGGAGGGCGATGGGGGAGGCAAAAGGAGAGCAAATGGGAGATAATAGGGAGGCAGCAAGGAGGTAAAGGGGAGGCAGGCGAGGCAAGAGAGAGGTGAAGGGAAGTACGGGAGAGGAGAGGACGGGGTGAGAAAGGGAAAGTGGAGGCAACGAGAGGGAATGGACGGGAGGAGGCGTGGAGACAGGGAGGGCGAGGGAAGGTGAGGGAGGTGGGAATGAGTTGTGTGTGGGAGGACACGGCTCCTGTCCATTTATTTTGTAGTTTAGCCTAATTTCTCACTGCAGATGCCAGTAATACCTGACAGCACCTCTGCAGCTAATTGTGCCATTCACCGTGATGGAGTCGAGCTTATGCTCTCACTGAAAGAAGCGAGCAGCACACTAATCTTATTAGGTGAAAGTAAACTCCATCTTCAAGCCTGAAAGGGTTTAAACAGGTTTTCTCCTTTTACTTTCCAATGGAGTCACCTTTAAAGATCTGGGAGTTTATTGTAAATAAAGTGTCACAGACAACTGATACCAGTTCACATTTTTCTCTTGTCTACACCTGTACTATCGTCACTGATACTATGTTTTTTATTTTTATTTTTTTGCCTTTTTTATTTTTATCATGCAGAAAAGGCAGTGGACACACAGATTGTTTAATCCTAAAATATATCATCTATTATTGGAATGACTTGCTTTAATGTCAAGCAAGTTTCAAATTGTAAATTTATTTTTGCACCGCATGGAAATAAATACAGGCAGGAAATATCTAAAACTCTCTGTGGACAACATTTAGGCTCAAATAAGCTGGTAGGTCATGAAAATAGAATCAGCTGAAACTCGACTGCTCCTTTCTATCCTCATCTCAATCTACTGACTAATTTTTTACTGTTTTCTGTTTTGCACGACCAACCATCATCATCCTCACTGTGACCTCGTCACATGTCCACGTTTGGTCATGGACTTTCCACGTCCACATATGACGTCCAAGGTACCCTGGGTGTGTTGGTTGTTGATTTTCTGGGACGCCATGTCAACTTCAGCCTGTTACATGCATTGTCTGTTTTCAAAATACACTTCTGTTTTCACAGGAAATGTACAGTTTGCATACAGTCTCTTTCAAAATAAAAGCACTGCGTCAGTTCAACACCACAAATTTACTTTTTTTTTCTTTTAACAACAAACACACATGTTTGGGTTTAGGACAAAAGAACAGGGTTCGGCTTTAGAGTCTTACGGTACACGAGCACCGCTCTTTCGGGTGAAAGTCGATGTTTGTTGGACCCATCCACCCCATTCAGACTTTAGCTGCCTTAACTTTCCTCCTTGTCCCGCCACATTTCCCCCTGACGCTGCTGGTTGCTGTTAAACTGTAACGGCAACCGGCCTCATATCACGCTGACATTAAGGGACGCCTTTTGTCGTTGGATTCTGACACCGCAAGTCACTACCCAGGTGCCAGATTTCGACAACTTCGGAGACCAGGCTCATCCAACGGTCCTTTTCCTTACATATGTACTGGCTGTGTTGACTCAGTGCGTGTCAGCCTATCATAGCAGGGATTTGCATTTCCATGCAACAGGGCTACCCACTTGAAGGTCTGTCTTCAAGAACTGTTCCCAAACTTTGTAGTTACTCCAAAAAAAAATATTTTTTTGTAAAGGATTATCAAACAGAAGAGCCATATGAAAATGCCAGAAAGCATTATTCAAACCTGGAACCCTCTTGCTGTGAGGAGATAGTGCTAACAGCTGTACCACCGTGTATATGTTTTCACATATAGCTACAATTATGAATTTTTAAAAGCATGATTTTTGTAAATTTTATATATTATTACTCTGTTGCTGAAATGTCATTACATTTGGTGAAGAATGCAGAACTGCTGGTTTAGAACTCGAAATTCGAACGTTTAGGTCTTGGGACTTGAAACGTGGAATGGACATCTGATCAGGATCCTCCTGGGAGCCTCCCGTTAGACGTGTTCCAGGTACGTCCCACTGGTAGGAGGCCTCGAAGCAGACCCAGAACACTCTGGAGGGATTATATATCTCATCTGGTCTGGGAACGCCTTGGGATCCTCCAGGAGGAGCTGGAAAGTGTTGTCGGGGAGAGGGACGTCTGGGGTGCTTTGCTTGGCCTGCTGCCCCGAGACCTGGCCCCAGATAAGCGGATGAAAATGGATGGATTGACTTGGAACTTAACTGTCTTGAGTTGGGCAAAGACTTGAGACTAACTTGTACTTGTAACACAATGACTTGATCCCATCTCTGGTGTTTGCTCTACTTTTCTCTGACTGAGAGGACACACTGAGCTTTTCTTTGACACTATATTAGCTTTCACTCAGTTAAGTGTCCTCAGGTGACAGATGTGCTGTTCGCTCACAGGTAAGGCACGGAGAAGAGCACAGACACTTGCAGAGGCTAAGAGTGTGTCCTCAAAGCACATACTTTCATTGGTGTACGTCAGTGTCATACACTATGTACGCTACGCTCTTCTTGCGTGGTGCACTAATTTCAACAGTGTGTTGTCTCAAATTCTTCTTCTTCAACTTCTCTTTTTAAAATGGTGAATTGCAAACGGACGGTGGAGCACTATCGCCAACATTTGAACACTATCTTCGCCCACACATACACCAAACTCATGCCACAACTTCAATGTCATGTTTACTGGGTTTAGCAGACACTTCCCTCGAGGCCTTTTGCTTCATTTCCACAGAATGGTTCGTCCTGACTGTCTCTTGATTTCGTGTTGTTACTGCAGATACTACGCGTCAATCTGGGCAAGATCTCAGCTGATGAGCTGACGCGTTCTCATCCCAGCTCGTCAAATATATCTGCTTTGTCAGTGTCGCTCACGTCTACCTATGACGCACAAGGTATCCTCAAACAGTAGCAGATACCAGGTGCTATTCACAAACTTTGCAAATGGAAAACCAAAAAGGAGAATGGCTCCAAGCAAGTCAATCTGAGCTGTACCATGTGGTGGAAATGAGGCTTTTGTTGTGTTGCATCGCGTCATTTCTACTGTTATAAACCTGTACTATGAGGATGGTGTGTGTTGGAGTGTGTGTGTGTGTGGGGGGGGGGGGGGGGGGGGGGGGGGGGGGGGGGGGGGGGGGGGGGGGGGGGGCGGCTGCAATTCCAGCATGATGATTTGTTGACTATAAGCAGGCCCTTGTGCTGATGTGCTGTCAGCCGGGCCCCTGCCTCCATCTGGAGCTCTACTAGAGGTGCGAACATAGTCTTCAGCAGTCTCCTTCACCGCCCTTCACCACTGGTTGCACTTTGTTAAATTTGCAGCTCCATTTCCAAACACTACGGAGCTGTTATGGCAAATGTTCCCCCTCCTCACCTGAGCCATGAAGACATACACAGTGATATGGTCAAAAGCTCCAGAACAGAGTGGGTAGACGTTGAGCTGAGAGTTTTGTTGTTTCCAAGGTCAAGAAGGATCTGATTTCACTGATCCTCATTTGAAACCCTTGTTGAACAAAATCCTTATCTCGATAGTAGATGTGAAAATAAATAATGCATTATGTGTCATAATATTGAACCAACACATCTCTCTTCATCTTCATCCTCCACCTCTTCTTCCTCTCTTTCAGCCCCAGACTTTGGGGAGTATTTTTTTAAATACTGGGTACCTGCAGGTACAGTAACAGTAACAGACCTGTCCTGTGTCAAGAAACAGCCATGCCAAGACTCCCAGAGGAAACTAATTTACAGCAGGAGAGGGCGTGGCACCGGGGGCAAATAATGAGACAATGGGCCCCTGGGCACAGATATGCAAAAGGCCCCACCACCTCTATTACATGCACTGTAAAAAAAGATTTTGGAGGGTGGTAAATAAAACCCAAGCATTTGAAATTTAATTAAGTAAATTAGTCAGCAAGCAAAATAATTAATTATAAAAAATATACTGTAACAAATGCAACGTAAAAAATAGAATAAAATACATTCCAAGATATTTTATAATCCCTGCACTCAGGGTCCGAAATTAACACCCGCCTAGCTAGCTAATGCACCCATGGAGGTACCCTGCACTGCCTCTGCTTCGCTCCCTGACATCTGGAGAAGCCGAAAAGTTTGTTGATTAGACTGTCTGTCCAGCCCCTAAAGATCTCTCTCTGTGAAACATGACAGCTACAGTTGCTTGGACGATAGTGTTATGGAAACTTAAGGGCAAACTTTGCTGATTTTCAACCAACTCTGTGTCAATGCAATGTGGTCAGCGTGTGTAGAGAAAAATCTGGCAGAGCTCTGCTGGCAAATACACGGGGAGTTTAAATGTTTGCCACACAGGAGGAAGACGAACACCATTCATCTGCACACTGTTAAAACTCCATCACTGACCAAAATAACCACATTAGACATGTTTAAGCAGGACCAGCAGTCCCCACACCAGAGGCCTCTCTCCTCTGCTGCTGCCACAGGAGCTCTGAACCACCTCCTCCATGCCAGGTGCACTGCACCTCGTTAACTAATGCAGCACACCTGGGCAGATCTGAAGGGAGGGAGAAGGGACAGCAGCACAGAACACACACACACACACACACACAGCTGTAACACACATGTTGCTGGTTTAATGGCTGATAAACACGGGAGGCTTTACACATGACAACAAGACACATACTGCAGATACATGAGCAGGGAGTAGGGCATTGAAACCCAACATCCTGCCTCTAAGGAGAGGTGAGAGGGTTTATTTTTACTCAGTGGTTTTTGGTAAGGCTGGTGCCACTGATGAACTCACACTGGGCTGTTTTACAGGGCACCCAGCTCTTTACACCAGCACCTGACTTCCTGCATACCGCCACAGTAGGCTGGGCAGCAGTAGCTCAGTCCACAGGGACCTGGGTTGGGAACCAGAGGGTCGATGGGTCAAGTCCCTGTCCTCTCCAAATATGGAGCTGGAGAGCCAAAATCTCAACTTCTCAGGGTGCCTGTCTATGGCCTCGTTCTGACATCTCTCCATCTCATAGGACAACTTTTGGCATGTGTGTGTATTTCAGGCCTGTGTGTGAGAAAACTGACATAAAAAACTGAAACTTAATAAAGTGTATCCTCTTCTTCTGGCAGCCAATCACGTCTGGTACTCTGCTTTTGTCATGCTGAAGTGGGCGTGGTTTCATCTGAAGTGGGTCGCATTTGGTGTCCTTCAGCCTCTGAGAGAGCCACAGAATTAGATACATGTGATAAACTTTATTAATTCTTTAGAAAGAAAGTTCAACAGAGAAAAGAACCAGACAGCAGGGATTCAGTGGTGGGAGGTGCAAAGTCTCGCACCATTGACATCAGACAACGTAACCCCTCGACAGAAGACTATAGAACAAGAAGAAGACCAAAGATCTCCCCTTCTCATTTCATTCACCCTCTTCCTCTCGGTCCCTCGCTGCCCCTTTGTCGGGCGAACAGGCCGGCAGCCGACATCAGCTGAATCCCCGAGCCACACAGAACTATAGAAGGCAAACATCCAGCCGACTCTGAAAGAAACTCAGAATTAACAACAAACTCTAAACCTGGGGGAAGGCAGCGCCGGCAGACAGGTGGGACGAATGGAGATGTTACCACCCAGCTGCCTGCTGAGAGAGAGTGAGCAACTTTATCTAGTATGCAGTTGTTGTAGGACATTTTTACCTGACAGCCAACATGCACCAACACATGCTGTACACACATGAATAGTTTGACTCCACTTAGCTTTAAAATTAAAATTAAAATTTTCAGAATGTATTGGCTCATCAGTGTAACTGGCCTATAACACAACATGGATCATAATTTTAAATGTACATTATAATCTTACTATATAATGAGGAAAACTCTGTGTCTGTGTGTGTGTTCCATGTTTTTCTCCTCACTGACTTGGTCAATCCATGTGAAATTTGGCACAGTGGTAGAGGGTCATGGGAGGATGCCAATGAAGCAATATTACATCAATTGGCCAAAGGGGGGCGCTATAGCAACCGATTGAAATGTCAAACTTTGAATGGGCATATCTCATGCCCCGTATGTCGTAGAGACATGAAACTTTGCACAGAGATGCCTCTCCTCATGAGGAACACATTTGCCTCAAGAACCCATAACTTCCGCTTATATAGATTTTCCGCCATTTTGAATTTTTTGAAAAACACTTCAAATGGATCTCTTCCTAGGAAGTTTGAGCGATCTGCATGAAACTGGGTGAACATAATCTAGGGAGCAATATCTAAAGTTCCCTCTTGGCAAAAGTTGGAAAACTTACTAAAACTGAGCTTCTATAAGGCAATGAATATTGCGGAGGGCGTGGCTCATCACATAAAGGTGTATAACATCTCAAGGGTTTCACCCATCACCACGCAACTTTGTAGGCATATGACCACACATAATCTGAGGGGACCCCTCCATTATTGACCCCATCAAACAAAATGGGGGCGCTAGAGAGCTCATTTCTTATCTAGGCCTAACCGCCATATGGATTTTTACTAAACTTGGTAGATATGTAGAACAGGACGCCTCAAGGTGACTGGAGAAATTTAACTCTAATTGGCAACTGGGTGGCGCTATAACAACAGAAAAATGCTTCAAAATGGCTAAAATGCGACCGATCGCTGTGGCTCCCCCTGTGGACCCTGCACATAGGCATTGAGGATTGGCAGAGGTAGAAGGTGACAAAACTACCAATGGGTATGGACTAGTTATATATTATTTTATAGGCTGGTCATCTTTATTGTTTAACGGCAGCATCAGAGGGAAATACCGCAGGACAACAACGAAAGCTAAGGTGGCGGATGTCTGAGTAGGGCAGCTGGGAGGGGTGGTGGGTCCAACAACCACAGACTTACACTCAGGAGGCAGGTGTTCACTTCCTGTAAGACTGTAAAGCCAAACCCTGTTCTTTTTTCCTAAACTCAACCATGTGTGTGTTGTTGAAAGGAAAAAACATTAATTCTTAGTGTTGTACCGACGTAGTGCTTTTATTTTGAAAGAGACTGTATGCAAACTGTACATTTCCTGTGAAAACAGAAGTGTATTTTGAAAACAGACAATGCAAACAGGTCAGTAACAACCTCGTCTCTCTCTTCACTGCCTGCTCACGTCATGGGTCCTGCTGAACAGTGACACAGAATTTCCAAAGAAAGGCGCCACAACCTAAAGATGATGATATGGACTGATGTTTTCACTGTGCATCGATGATCATTGAATCAATACATCAGTCAGTCAGTGAAGATCAATGGATCTTCACATTTCCTGCCGGGAAAACTTTGAACAGGTTTGGTAAATCAAATGAGCAGGTTCTAAAGCATCGTTAAAACAGCTATCCAGTCATCAAAGATCAGTTTTGTTGCGAGCATGTGGCAGCACCTTGTGATGGATGCAACAGCACAAACAACACTGTAAGAACTTTCTGATGATTTGAATAATTGTATGATTCAGCTCCACAAGACTGAATGGTATACACCTCAGACAATGCATGTAACAGAGAGAAGTTGACACAGCGTCCCAGACCAAACGTCGATATGTGATGAGGTTGGAGTGAGGATGTGCTGCTTTACACCACGGATGCTGAGGTGGAGCAAAAAGATTGGGTGCAGCAAATGGCTCGGTTCGTCCGTGAGGTGGTGCAGCATTAAATTTAAGTGTGAAGTGGTCATCAGACAGAGTAGTGCTAACCAAACGTTAGCAAACCTGTAGTCCACTATTGTTGAATTCACATTTGCTGTGAGCCGATGGCTGAACGTAGGTCTGATTGAAGGCAGGCGTGTCTGAGCACGCCTCCTCACACTGCTGGTTGTGCTCTCTCTGTGCATGTATGAGGTGCACGTGAGGTCTGTGTGAATATCAATATCTAATTAGTATAACTCCCTCTCATTCTGGTTGTGCTCTCTCTGTGCAGGTGAGGCTCCACCTGCAGCGCAGCCCAAAAGGCAGAGTTGGCTTCCTGAGGGCTGAAGTGTTACGAGTCTCGTCCACGGTGTGGCTCAGAGGGCTGCACCCAGTGTGCTGATTTGTGAACCAACTGAAGAAGCAAGAAACCTGCGGCGCTGCGACCTTTGACCTTGGACTCCCTAAGTAGACGCTGACTCTTATTAGTAGAGTGGAGGACCTCATGAAAATATTTTCCCCATTTGGTTTTGATATATTTATGTAATAAAACAAGCTTTAACCCTTTCATGTGCTGAAGTCTTTGCCTTTGACTGGCTGTCAAATGAGATCCTGTAGGCCCACTGCAGCACACCACAGTGGGTGTGTTGTACAACGATTGAGGCGATGACATCATCATTCTACAAACACTGTTTTACATGACCACACAGAAAAACAGTAGCAAAAGTTTGGGAAAAATTGCACCTTAAAAGGAGTTTTTAAAATCCATGTTAGTGACCTTAAACTGTGTGAGAGGAAAATATCTGTTTACAAAAATATCCACATGAATGTAGACATGACATTAATGTCACCGTTTCTATTGGCAGTATATCCTCACAGAATAAAGTGATGTTGAATGAACACTCTAAACTGATTGATATTTAAGGAACTGACACCAGCAGCTTTAAAAGAAATCTTTTCCCCAACAAAAAAAAAAAGAATTGTATAACTGTGCATTAATTGTATATTAATGTGAACACTTGCTTTCATGGTATAGGACAATTAAAGTGTCCTCCCATTTTTTTATGTGGAAAAAGACTTAATGACTTAAACATCTAAACGTTTACATAACTGTATTTATCTTATTTCCTTTTAACCATCTTTATTTCTTATAGCAGGCTAACAATCTGGTAGTCCCACTGTAAATCTCTCCCTGAAGCAGTGTTCATAAGTGAAGGAAACAGATCATACAATATGTTTCAGTGAACTGCTTATGCCCCATAAGTTTACAGTTTTCATTCATATTAACATTTATAAACCATTTATAAACACTATGAACACACACTGTATTTCCCCACAAGTATTGGTTTCTCTTTAATTCAGACGTTAGAGTTTAAACACATTATTTGCGGCAGGATTTCATCCCAACTCTCTGACTCTTCTGAATGTTGAAGAGGGGCGTTTCTGTGGCGCCCTGCCCTTCCTCTCTTGATCCATGCGTCTCTCATGCACACTTTAATTTTACAGACTCTGTTTGCTTTCTTTCTTTCTTTTCTTTGTGGAACCCAGATGTGCTTTTCTGTTGAGTGAACGTACTGAACTGAATCACTTCTGGAACTGATTCGTTCATTTCTCAGTTCACTTGAGCTCAGCAGTGAGTGTGCAGGCCGGGAGTGGAACTGCCGATTCGGTCCGTGCAAACGATGAATCACTTACGAGTCAAGAGGCAGCCAGGGTGCAGGGAGGGACTGCCTACTGTGTGACGAATCACTCGGTGAACGAATCACTCGGTGAACGACGTAACCCCGATCCCTGAGTGATTCAAATTCTTTTCAGCGATACACTTTCATAGGGACCGTTTTCTCCAAGCTAACGGCTAATGTAGCCAGGAGTCAAGTACACAGTCAGGGCTCCTCCCACCAAGCACTGAACGATTCTGTGAACGAATCTTTTGAACGAATCTTTTTAATGAACTGATTCTAGTGATTCAGTAACATCTAAAGAACTGCTTTGCCCATCACTACTCCACCTGCATGAGCAGTCACTCACTCACTCAGCTCTTGAAGTATCAAAACGAATCCTGATGCAGAGGCCGACTAAACCATTTTGTTTAGAGTTTAAGTTTCAGTTTCAGCTTAGTTCATTTAATTATTAAATACATATGGCATGAAAATGTCAAGATTAGCCAAGAGGCTATTTTTCATCTGTAGTCCCATAGCCAAGATGTCACACAAGGCTCCCTAAAATACAACAAACCACACACACATTAAAAAAAAACCAATAGGGCATACAATACAGTCATTATTCTAACTAATTCCTTTAACCAATTTTAATGTCATTATGACAATAATTTCTTAGGAAGAAACCACACCATTAGGGTCCTGGGTAGTCAGTCCCACCTCTACGCCCACTATGACGCCCCAGTGATGAAATTAAAACGCAGCCGGCACTAAATTGTCAGTCAATCAGCAATTTACTGAAATTATAAAAGCCTAAACTTTCAAAAATAAAATCTTAACAAAACCCATCAAAGGCAGATATTGTACATTTTATGTAAATAATATCTGCAACTAAAATTTTAAATCTTTTAGACATGATCAATATTCACAATGAAAGAAACAAATGCATGATCTGTAGGTGATGTGCTTCTCTGTTTGAAACAACTGTCTGCTGTAAAAACCTTCAAACCTCACCTGAGATTCGCGTTACATTTATTTAGCTGACAAAGCTCCCCCCTGAGGTCCTGTAGTCCTTCCTACAGTCAGAACGTTTATGTGTGCAGTGCAGTGGAGCTCCAGTCCCAGCTGGACGAGGACATTTAACTGGCCTACTGTCCTTGTCCCAGTATACAAGCACGGGAGGGGAATCCATTTATTGAGCCAAGTATGTGCGACTCCTCTACGATAGGTGGAGATATGCCCCCTTTCAGCTTGTTAGTATTGGACCTTTTTCCTGTTGACCTATTACGTCACAGACCAAACAATGGACAAACAAGTTAGCTACGGTTAGCTAGCAGCTAACTGCTACCATGATGGACAACTTTACAGCTCTGTACATTTGGTCCGTCCAAAAAATCATGGCTCTGGATGTAGATTTCTCCATGTTGTTATGTTGTGGTCACAGCAAACAAAAATTCACATCATGTTACTTGCACAAGTTTGAACACCAGAATATTTTGTGCATACAGTCACTGAATCGATGAATGAACTTCCTCGGCAACATACATCCCAACAGGATCTCAATGCTGATTGGTTACAGCGATGCGAATTTGTCACTGAAATTCAGATTTTTCAACTCTTGTGAAAAGGCGTATGACGCAAAATTGTGCTACCAGCTTAATTTGTCTCGCTTGATTTGCGTATTTCATGTTGCATCCATCACGTCCATTGTGCTGCCCGGTGAGAATTTGTATTTAATCGCATCTTTATGTGAACTTTACGTGTAATCTACTCATGCAAATTGTTTTATTTGCACTCAGTATGAACATTACTGGCCTCTTCTTCTGTTGTGCATTTGATGCTATTGGACTTGCGCGTCAAAGCCTGGGGCGGAAACTGTGGAGCATGTGCAAAGCACCTCGGCCAGTTTGTGTCCGATTTTGGTCGACTCTCAATCACATTATCTGGGTGTGTTAGTCTGACTAACATGCTTACATGTATTTTAAAAGTCTGGTTTCAGTCTGACTAACACAATAAATCTATTGCCTCTAATGTCATGTAAACATACTGTGTATGGAGTGTTTTGGATCCAGCAATCAGAGACACTGAGGTCTGATAGAAGGAGCTTGTTCTGGTCCTCCTTGATCTATTTCAGCCTCTAAAAGTCTGGACGTGTGTCATTTTTCAGTTGTCTGCTTCACATTAGTCTGACAAACAGATACGCTTCAACTCTGATCAATACAACTGTCGGCTCCTGTTGTGTAGCAGGTTGTTCTTTACACACACAACTGGCAACTGAAGAGTCCTTTTGGGCTTCAGGTCTTTAATGTCACTACTTTGGTGAGTTTGGGCTGTGAGTGCAGTCAAAACACTGGTGAGTACACAACAGTGCTGTGACTGAGCTGATCCACTGATGGAGGACTGCTGCTGTGCCACTTACACCTAGGGAAGATAAGGCGTACGCCCTGTGAGGCCTTCAGATGAGCCATTTCCAAGGTCAGTAAGGGTGCCGTCACACCTGACCTGTTTGGTTTGGTTGTGTCGTGATTGGCTCTTCCTGAACCAGAAATGGACTGTGGTGTTGATCAAAGCAAACACATGGTTAGATTTAGGAAACAAAAGGAAGTGGTTGGGTTAATAAGAAAGGAACAGTGTTTGGCTTTGAACCCTACAGCATGCGAACATTGACATTTGTCACCGTAACTTTCATTTCTTAGGACAGCAGCAAAACAGCCGCTCTCTGCACATTAGCTTAAAACAATACCAAGAGGGCTTCATCCTATCATTAGATCTGGATCTTGCTTGGCTTTTACTCTTTACTTTAATACACACAGTGATAATGTCTAGATTTTGGTGCTCTTGTTTACCCTTACCTCAGCGTGATAGGATTTATATGACGATCAAATAGCTCAGTAAGTTGGGTCTTGGTCAGCTTCCAAACGGACTCTGGTGTGGTGCGTTTGTGTTGTGAAAGACGATGGACCAACCACAGGATTCCATGATAGCAGATGTGCTTTTAACATCAACTAAATCAATAATAAATCCATCTGCTGATGGTGAAATCTGTCTGTCATCTCATAATTGCTCACAATAAAGGCCACGTTGTTCCAGTTTGACGTAGTAGGCCTCTTTCAAACCATCTGTCTTCCCTGTGCTGTGCCATGAGTGTGTGGAGTGGTTGTTTTGTCTCACCAATGTACAAACCTGTGCATTCCTGGCTGCACTGAACTGCACACACTACATTGCTCTGCTGTTGTCTGGGTGTTTTGTCCTCAGGGTGGACAAGCTTCTGTCTCAGTGTGTTACTGGGTTTGGAGTGCACAGGGATGTGGTGTTTGTTGAAGATCCTCCTGAGGTTCTCAGACACTCCCACAGCATAAGGAATGGCAATGTTGTTTTGTTTTTGTGTCTCTTCCTCTCTTTGTGCTCTGGGTCTGTCTGTGGTTTTGGCAAAGGTCCATTTAGGGTAGCCACAGGCTCTAAGTGCTTCCCGACTCAGGAGGTTCGCCTAAGACGCCAAATGTGCCAGGACCGCCACTACCCTCTGCTCTTAAGAACGCTCTTAAGCCTCCCGTGAAAGAAAAACGCGTTTCCCAGATCGCTCTTAGCTTAAGAAGATCTTTCACTAAGAAGGAGTTGTAAGATCGAGCTGACCCACTCCTAACAGTCTTCTTAGCAACCAAACGCTCACAGCTCCAGCCGCGTCAGGCACATTAATAAGCATGGAGATGTTAAAACAGTGCACAGCGTATATATTTTGATCTATTTTATACTTCAGATTTATATTGTTNGTTTAAATATAATACATTTCCTTATGATTCTCTTACCAAGACTTCTTATTTAGTTGTGGTCTTGTTTTCGTCATGAAAATAGGTCATTAACAAATATTTATGTCTTAGTTTTTCATTAGAATTATTAGAACACACATACACACCAGCAGCAGGGAATTAGTGTGTTAGGTAGCAGCGCTGTGTGTGACTTATGCGCTGGTTAAGTGGTGGGTGATCAATGTGCCTGACATCGATTGTTTCAGCACTGCGGTAGTGGCCAGCTCCAGTTAAGAGCTTCTTAAAGAGCGATCTTAAGAGCGACCCTAACGGCCGGGCTCCACCGGGCACGTCAGCGCCGCGACACGTATGCAGAGCGAGTCCCGTAGCAGCTCGCCCCCCTGTTAATCAATTACAGCGGCTCCACCAGCAACGGGAGCAGCGCGACAACCCCGTCTGTTGCGCGACAACTCTCTATTTTACGCGGCTCCCTACGCGACCCTCCAGCAGATAAAAACTACATGAAATAGTGTGCTAAACGAGCACAATGTGTTTTTAAATGAATGAACCATTATCAGAGGTGATATGTGATGATTTTTTTTCATGCATTTACCCATGTTTATCCGTGACATTGTGTAAATGTCCGTGGCGGACATTTGAAAGCGAGTACATGACAAACAGTACAGTAAACTTGTAGATAACTCAAATATATGTAATAACTTAGGTGGAAAATGCTTTAACATTCCATGGCTCAGCAAACGGTAAACAACCCCGCTGGCTTCTCTACATGTCGCTTCCGTACGCAGTCAGTGGAACCCAAATGAATATGCCGCGACGCTATGCTGACGTGACGCTTATGTTTGCAGCCGGTGGAGCCCGGCCGTAAGAAGGGCATTAAGAACGCATCTGGGAAACACTCGTATCTTAGCAACCCTTCTTACCAAAGACGTAAAGATCATCGTCAGATAACATCGTCACCACATCAATATTATTCAGTTCACATAAGGAACAAGGCGAGATAATGATGTATATTTGTAGAATGTAATGTAGCATCAGTGGGACATCTGGTTACATGTGCATATTTACCAGTAGGTCTCTAATAAGAGCAATATGTTTGCTTTACTTTGTACATAGTGTCATTTGCAGTGCGGAAACTCATTGTCGAACACACACACGTCCTCCTGAGGAGGTCCGAACAAGAAACAAATCAGACACACAGACACAGTGTGACTTCTGTCCATTTAATGGAGACATTGTTGAGGTAACAGTACACAGGTGACTGCTGTAAGACAGAAGAAGAGTGCAAAGTTTTTATAGTATTGCACACACCTGACACTGTTTCTACCGTACATATGCCTTTCATACCAATACACTGGTGAGGCTATAACTTCAAGACAGTCAGTGGTTACTGAACTAATGAGTGGATTAATCAGTTATTTAAAATCATTTCCTCTGCGCTCTTCTAGGATTCTGTACACGGGATAGGCAGAAAAAATAACAACAGTTTGTATCACTACAGTATTTACACATGATTCCAATAAAAGTGATCCACATTGTCTATCTCTCAGATACATGACACTGTACATCGATACGCTGTTATTCTCTACTTCTGCATAGTGCTTTCAGTTCACATTGCAAATCTGTTCAGGCTGAAAAAGCACGAGGCCACACCAGAGCTGAGACTCAGCCAATCAAACAACAGCAGGACACATATTAGAGGAGTCGCCTCTTGTTTTGGAGCCACTCAGCTGTGGTGGTTGCTGCTTGTGGGGAGAAACTCCTGAATGTGTAGTTTGTAGTTTCCACATTTGTAGCCAGATTCAGTGGTGAAGAGCCAAAGGACAGCGCTGGTACAAGCACAAGCATCCTGTCAGCCTGAAGCACCACTTTGTTTCTGTAATAAACAGTGTTTGGTAGATTTGTATTTTCTTGTACTATACTGTACATTTAGATTTTTAGCAAACAGACATACTGTATAGTAAATACTAGGGATGCACCATATTGGATTTTTTGCCAATATCCAATATGTAACAGCTCATTTGACCAATAACCAATACCGGCATTGGTATATCTATTTTTTTCCCCACCTAACTTTAGTGGTCATCAAGTCTCTTCTGTAGTGGAATTAACATCATATTATACATGCATGCTCTTATTGTGACAGCCCACCAGCAGATGGAGACATGAAATAGTGTACATCATTCATTGTGCACTTTAAAGACGATATCGTCCGATACCGATTGCGTGCTAATATTATGGTGCATCCCCAGTAAATACTGTACCAAGATCGTGTTTGGTGGTTGCCAGCTTTTTACTCGCTGACATTTTCCCAGTCACTACACATTTCATGGAGAAAAAAAAAAACAGAATATGTTCACATTCAGTCCAGGGCTCCGACAACCTCCGTGAGTGTGATGCTTTCCCAACAGTCCAATCACCTCTGGCAAACACCAACAGTCAGAGTTCGTAACTGGTTCATTAGAATGAAGAAGAATTCCTACTCAAAGGGACGCGAGCACCCAACAGCACAGATATTTGGTTTTTAATAACGCACCGCTGAATCTCAGGAAGCACTGAGTTAAAGCAGCTATCACACTCAACGTAATTCAGTGTACAGAAGTTCACAAATACTGAATATGGCAATGTGGTTAAAACAGTCTGACATCTTGACAAATACCCTTGCCGCTACGGTGGGATGTGAAGGGATCAGTTTCATGATGTGTTGGGAACAAAGACTTAAAGCACTGGAAACAGTCTGGACTCAAAAAGGAAGCCGTATCCTTCTAGATATCTTATTTACATGTTGCATCCTGTTAGTTTGCAAACTGGTCACCAGCTGTGTCACCTGGGCTTTGTTTGTGGTTAAAACAGTTTGAAAACTGTTAAATTTGCTAGTTGTAGACTCTCTGCAGACTGCAAACAAACACGCTGTATGCAGGGCCACGGCCAGAATTTGAGAAGGGTAGGAGTCAAAAGTCTTCCAGTGAAAACCACCTTTCCTACAGCAATCCTCCAACTTTTATCCACCAACATCAGGGTCTAACTGCCAGGCACAGAATTCTAGAGTAGGGGTCGGCAACCTTGGGCACGCGTGCCACCACTGTTGCCACTAATGGTATGCTAGCAATGAGTATGCAAGAATTTTTCTTGTGCAGGGTTTCCCACATTTATTTATTTGTGGCAGCCAATAACAACATCTGCTGCCTTGTATTTACTGTCAATTTTTGGACTGTTCATCAGTAGCACTATTGGAATATATAAAACCTTCCATTCAGTCATTCATTGTACACGTAACCTAACATAAAGCTCTAAATGGTCAGGCTCCTCTCCTGTGGAATCATCTTCCTGTTACGGTCCGGGAGGCAGACACCGTCTCCACATTTAAGACTAGACTTAAGAC
>NC_065516.1:36371834-36380890 GCF_006386435.1 Epinephelus moara | reverse complement strand
TAGTTGCTCTTCCTGAGGTTTCTACCGTTTTTCCCCGTTAAAGGGTTTTTTTGGGGAGTTTTTCCTGATCAGCTGTGAGGGTCATAAGGACAGAGGGATGTCGTATGCTGTAAAGCCCTGTGAGGCAAATTGTGATTTGTGATATTGGGCTTTATAAATAAAATTAATTGATTGATTGACATACTCTGGGCCGCTCTGCTGCTTAAAACCAACGCCTCAAACAACTTAAGGTGAGGGCCACACATTTTTATGGACTTACTTTATATTGCTACGGCACACTGGTTAACAAGAAAATTTAAAAATGGCACTTCAATCAAAAAGCTTGCTGACCCCTGTAGCAACTTAGGGTGTAACATGAAGCTATTGCGTACATCTTTACCCTCTACCCTCTGCATTCGGATTGTACCAGGAGTAAACCTGATCACAAGCTGTCTGGACTGCATCATATTAAAGGGGAACAGAACTTAAAACTTAACTATCACGGCCAAGAAAAGTCGAACATGAGCTGCTCTCTCTCAAAACCAGAAAGTCTCAAACTTGTGATGTCGTCGGGTGTAAGGTCTGAAAGTTCCCCTTTGTGCTCTCAGTGTCATCTACATCTTTCTCCATCCACTGTCTAGAGCAGCTCCAGACTTTATACCCTATGACGTCACTAATTTGAGTTTTACCACTCTAGTTTTTGGATTTCGGACAGAGCTGTTTATGTTTACTGATATTTTTGGACTGTCTCAGACAATAGGCATAACATCTAGATTAAAAAATGGGCATAGTTCCCCTTTAAATAGTTTTCTTCTGTCATTTATACGCATCACACATTTATCTATGAGTGTAGCTGCCAACTAAACAACATTAAAACGTGTACTTTAAAGGTATAATATGTAGTTTTTCCACATAAAAATGTCTAAAAATGACTAAACCAATATTATATATTTTGTTTAATTGTGTACTTTGATTATCAGAAATGTTTCCAACAATTTTTCAAACACAGATAAATATGAAATATTAATAAAAGTTACGGACCGTGTCATTAGGTCGCATGTCAATGGCGACGTAACTCCAGTTACCATAGCCATTAAATGAAGGAGAAGAAGAAGAAGCAGACCGGATGAGACGTCAGAGAATGAACGTTACTGTTGCTAGGCTAAGCTAACTCGTCATGGATCATGATTATGCATTGACGGTTGCTGCACCTTCTGACACCGAAGCTGTCCCGGTAAACAAGCCGGTAAAACGGAAACGTACGGGTCAACCAAGCGATCCCAGAAGAATTTGGGATAAGAAGAGAGCTAAATCAAGGATAAATATTGGTGTGGCCTTTCCGAGATGGAGAGAGCTTCGTGAAAATCTAGGACTACAATTCGACGCCGACCTCGCGTGTGTTCTACTAGACAGGTAAGCAAACATCTGGCTGATGTTATCGAAATATTAATCATTTCCACCAGTGTACTGCAAGCACTGCTGCCCGCCGGGGCACCAGCGCTCCGGCCAGCGGCCTCCGCTGCGGAGCAGTGTGGAGCGGAGGCTGGCTAACCACAACATCTAACGATAGGTTTCTATAATGCTGAGCTGATGCCGGTAAATGAACTGCATTTATAAAAGAGGCAGAGGAATAGCTAAACATAAGACGCACTGAGCAAAAGAGAGCAGCAGAGAGGGAGAAGCCATAGCTAACTGTAAAGCTAAGTAAGATCTGTATCTGTTATATGACTACAACTCCCATGATCCCACGCTACTTCATGACGTGAGCACCAAAGAATAGAGTAATTCATTCAGATTTACCGAAAGAAAAAGGGGGTGACTCCTGACCTCTGAAGTGGTCTTAAAGTCAGAATATGTATCTATTCCTCAATTACCCGCTAAGTTATTCCTTTAGTTTGTAAGGGTCCACCAATCATAAGAACCCAAAGAGTTTTTTCCTAAAAAATTAATTCAAGTTGTGAGTATTGTTTCCACCCCTAGAAGCTCCTGCGTTGGCTGGGTTTCCTAAAGTGATGGACTGTTTCTATATGTAGGTGGAGTGTAGTGCAGTGGGGTGAGTGATACACTTGGTGGGTGATCTGGAGTGGCTACGACGCCCAGTAGCCACTTGCAGTATTGAGAGCAGTCAGGTGCCTCTCAGAGGGATGTATTTGCGACAGTACCTAAATAGCTGTGAGGACCATGAGCATGTGGATGTTTATCAGAGCTCAGTGGGGCAAACTTGATCAATAGAGACTGACACAAATACTGCACGTGGCACAAATGAGCTCAGATGTTTTGCTGAAACAAATAAGCGGTGCAGTATTATAGTTACACTCAGATGACAGTAACAAACACACATTCTGTTAGGATCCCTGGGTCTCTTGTCTGTTTCCTCTGTCTGTGTTTGTTTTCCAGGGCGTGGCTCTCTGGTCACCCTCCTCCTACCTGAGTTTTCCCTCCACATATCAAGCACACCTGAGATCAATCTGACTCCTGCTGCTTATAAACCCTGGTTCTTCACTTCAGTCTTCATCAGATAGTCCGTTCGCCAACACGATGCTCGAGCTCTTGACCCCTTTTGTTCTTTTTGAAACGTTTTACTGGATTTTGCTGACTTTGTCTCTCCTGTGCCTCGATACCAGTCCATTCCCTCTGTTTGTCAGCCGCACCCTGGAAATCTGCTTTTGTGTTTTTTGAGGACTCAGCTAAAAGACCTGCCTGCCCGCTCCTACATCAAGTTTTGTTTCAGTTTTTCCTCTACAATAAATTGTACTAGTCCATTTAACTAACATTTTGGGTCCTTAAACCAGTTAATTATAAGACACTCAGGAGCTGAGAGGAGTGATACAACTGAAGGACAAAGATCCACCGCACATAAAAAAGACATGTTATTTTCATGGTTTTGAAATTTTGCAATTTTTTGATAAGAGTATACTTTTTTAAAGCAATCCCTAACATTCTTTTTCCAATCACATTTCAAAATTCCAAATATAATTAGCACAACATCCGTCTGTTGTGGACCCTACAATTAACACAATTCATGGTGTTTTCACAGAATATGCAGTTAGGTAGCATGTTTTTAAAATGCTTAAATTTTCTTTACATACGAGTTTAACAGATACTAAAATTACAGATCTTTCTTGTCTTATTTACAAATGCTGCAATATAGTATAAATCCTCTACATCTGCAACAACAGCAGCTCGACAGTTGTGCTGAATTAGCTGATAAGCATATTTGAGAGTGAGCTTCAGTTGTGTGAAATAGATCCTCCACAGCAGACTCTAGCTCCTTTTACACTGACAGATTTTCGGCGAATGTTGGGCCGTTTTGCCGGCAAGCTGCGAGCGTTTAGACACACAGAGCCGGATTGGCGAGTTGATCTGAGGTGCCCAATTTTCCACCTCGTAGGGTAGACATGTTGGTGGAACCTTTATGGTTTAAAACCGAGGTGCCCTTCCACCACGGGAGGAGCTGTTGATGATGTTGCACGTGCGAGCCACTGGCGGTGGATAAACAGGAAACAGCTAATAGCAGGAATTAGCGAGCAGCTAGTAGCAAGAGGGAAACACAAACCTGACAGACACTGTAAAGATGAGCAACTGGGGAGACAAGGAATTGTGCGCCCTCCTTGTCCTCGCAAACGAAGAGGCCATTAACCGTCAGATGACGGGGACGGTGAAGAACGGGCCGACTTATGAGAGAATCACCGAAGGACTGACCAGCCGCGGCTTCCCTCCCACGTCACTGTTTACGTCACACGCTGAGCTACACGTTTTGTTACTTGCTCACGCCCCCCATTGCCCCGAAAAAGGAACATTCTGTATAAACAAAAGTAGGTAGGCGGCATTTTGCTGCACTCCCCGATTTTGTTTTTATACTGCCAATGCTGAAAAAACACTGATTGGGCTTTCCTGCAAATTTGCACAACTCCTGTTTAAAAAGGGCTTTAGACAGGTGTTGTAGTTCTTTTAATTATATGGACATACGCAGGGAAACGGGGACTTTTTGGATTGATTTTGTTCAATGTGGATATATAATAACGGAGGAGATAAAATAGGTTAGATCCATTAGAACACCATTTGATGAGGACTGTGACTTTTTTTTCTGAACATTGTTACTGTATTTGTGTATTTTATTTTTTGAGTCAAAGTATGTATGTTGAGTTTTTGTCAATCACTGGCAACAATTTCATGTTGCTGATGAAGCACTTTTGTCATGTAGTATTTTTCCTACTGTCCACTCTAGAAAGTTTATCACAGTTTTGTTGCTAAATAATTTTTAAAAACAACACTATCATTTAATCACCTGTTTCACGTACCCTGAGGTGTCTCTCTGTGCTGGGCTTTTCCTTTGTGCTGGTTAGCTAGAAGATAAGCTCACTGACAGCAGTGTTATTAGTTTAAGTTTCTTCAGTTGAGGCTTGGGAGGGTTTTAATGTTAAACTTTGGCAAAGGAAAAAAAAAGGCTGAGTTCTTAGTTAACTTGATATTATTAGCTTGTTATGATTGCTTCAAGTCTGAGTTTTATACTGTGTCAAGTATCATCCTGGCACCTGCTTATGCATATTCATAAGCTAAAAATGGTTGTCAACAATAAACTGTGATCTGAGGCAGACGCTGCAAAATGCATGTCTCTGGAATTGTTCATTAGCTGTGTTTGATATCTGTCAAGCTGAACGGACTCTGAACAGATTTTATTCTGGTCCAAAGACTGAAATTCTTTCTGTGAGAGAAAAGGGCACTGGATTGATTCTAGAATATCACTGTAACACATAAAGCAAACTGTTGCTGAGAAGAAACGACCTGCTGAATGCACTTGCTGCTGTTAACAACTTTTTCCTGCTGTGTTCCAGCAGCATCTGTTCATATGAGGCTACACTCGGCACCAACACTGTTTTTTATTGCTGCACCCGGCCAGCACTGTTGCTACTAGTGATGGCCAAATGAAGCCTCATGAAGCATTTTCTTTATTTCACAAGCCCACTAGATGGCGCTTTTTGTTCAGCTAAAGGTTGAAAGCACACTGAATTGCCATTTTTTGAGCCTCTCTCTTTAAACCATGAGCGCCATCTAGTGCGCTCAGAAAATAAAGACAATGCTTCATGAGGCTTCATTTGGCCATCACTAGTTGCTACTAGTGCGATTTCACTAATTTCAGATGCATCCTAAGTCATTTCAGTGAGGAACTCGGCCTGTCTGAAGGTCTTACAAATGTGTCGGACGTATTCTTCCCTTCCACATGAAACACTGGCAAAGTATTATAAATGCAACACTGTTCACATCCATGTTTACTAGAATGCAGTCTTCCGTTCCCTGCAGCATATCTTGGCGTCTTAGAAGAATAGTGTGAATCCATTGGCAAGAATGTGCACCACCCCACTTGAGTGTGTGCATGTGTATGTGCACAAGATAAACTAGAATGGCACAGACCGAGGCTAACAGTCGAAGAATGCTCTAATACGACTGCTTTCTGTGTGAAGTTTGAGCAACTGCATGTGTGAGCTCGTCCAGAGGGTTACTGCTGAACGTGGATTGTGATATGAAGTCATTGTATTTCTACTAATTAGCTATGGTTCATCACTTTTGAACATCTACTGGATTTTAACATGTATGGCATTTATCTCACAATATTAAAAGTTCAAGTATTTGAATGTAATGGGTTCTTCCTTGGGCCATGTCTCACACACTCCCACCAAGTTTCATGACCAAGTTACCTGATGGGTAACCCGCAAAAAGCTGTGCAAGAGGTAAAAATATGTGTATATATATGAATCCATGGGTAAAAATGAACTAAACGTGGGCAGGCAGCAGCAAAAATATATTTTTTAGTTTTCAGAAAGAAGTGCAGTATAATCACTGTAATCAAGCTGCAGCTCCTTTTATTTTGAAAGTCAGTGACACCAGTGTAACCTTTGACCCCGTGGTCACATTGGTCACTGACGTGGAGGACTCCAGCCATGAAACTTAGCAGCCCGAGGATGAGGTGGCAGCCTACATGGAGTTTGGATCCTTTGGAGGTTTGATGGTGGTGGAAGGAGCATGCTAACATGTTTCCTAACCTGGCAGTGATTGAATGTTTTCACCATCCAGTCAAAGAGACGNGACTTTTATTAACGGGTGCGGGAGGGTGCGGCTTTGACTACAGAGTTTTACGGGTATGGGCGGATGCAGGTTTATAAAAATGGACCTGTGCAGGACTCTGGGGGAGATTACTGAGTAGACAGTGGGTATACTCTTCCTTTCATTCCGATGCCTTTTGGGCAAATAGGTGGTTATACTGTCCACAGCCAGAGAAAGAGGTGGATATAGCCGCATGTACCCTCCACTACACCTCTGCCCTCAAACAGAAAAAAACTTCACAGGGAACCATTAAGTGCTCAGGACTGCACTGTCTGAAGTTCAACATGGCCGCCCTCACTTCCATCTTCCACTAAGAGTTTCTCTGAATGCCACCCAGCAGACAGCAGAGAAAAACTCAACAGGGGCCTTTGTTGTAATCAGATTTATTTCTCCCACATATTCACCCTCTGTTAAGTTTGACATAAACCAACAAAGATTTCCCCGCCAAGTTTTTAGTTCATGTGGGGAAGGTTTAAGTTTTTTTAAGTATCTAATCTGGATAGAAGACGTCATGGGTAAATTAGGCTTACGAAAAGTAATGCACTCACATTCGTACATATCCCACGTATTTTGAAAGGCTGTGATCACGTGACCAATGTGCTGATGGCAGTAAACAAGAAGCAGTCCTGAGTGCTTGTAAGGAGGCGGGTTAGGGTGGTGGATGCGTCACAAAAAAACAGACTTTCTCCCAGGACTTTCCCCTGGAGCCCCATGTTAACATTCGTGTGAACATTTAAGGTACATTCTCACCATGTTTGTTTTTCTAAACCTAACCTAACGTTAATTACGTTACTGTACGTTGAGGAGGTATCGTCATTCATGGGGCACGAATTTATAGGACATCATTCTATGAGAATATGTTGGAACGTTTATATCCCAATATCTGCAAACATATCCTCATAGAACCGTTCACATGACACCCCATGAGTTAGCGCCCCACGAATGATGATACCTCCTTCACGTACAGTTACGTAACTAACATAAAGTTACTCTGGCTAGGTTTCGAAATCGAAACAACAAAAAGAAATAGTGTTAATTGATTACATGTTTTCCTGGCTATCTTCACAGCATGGTGTCAAAACAGAACGAAGGAAAACAAAGCACACACACTGACTGAGGGCTTTCTTATTAATTATCACCATAAATAGAATTTATTATACTAGATATTGCACAAAATTATCCCACAGATCATTTTCAGACCGACTCACTGGCTGCTACATTTCTATCTTTTCCACTTTTCTAGACAGTTTGAATTGTTGACAGGCCTAATAAGCTGATGACCGATCCAATGAGCCGTAGCGTCTATCAGTGTAACTCATTCCTCTTAACATACCTAAAACCACCTCATCGGCTGTATGTGGGCTATGCTACAGTGTTTAGTGAAACTCCCCCCACACATGCACACACTTGCTCTCCCTTCGACCATCATCACTCTGTGACAGGCCTACGTTAACATGAAGACATCAGCTGTAAGTTCAAGTGCGACGTAATGGTATGAAGACATGACATGGACGACAGGGTTTGATCCCACACTTTGACACTTGAACCATTTCATTGATGTTATTGTCCAAAGTTGCACTGAGGACAGGGGTGTTGTCAGAATGTAGAAACTTAAATAATCTGCAGGTTATGGGGGCTGAGTTATACTGGTTTGTCCACACATGTTTTAAAGAATAAGTCTGGGCCATGAGGCCTGTAACAGCTGAGGGCACGGATGTGTTGTTGTCTAGTCAGCGTAGATGATGAATCCAGAGAAGGTGCTGTACTTGTTGTTGTTGCCTCCGTGAGCTTTGCCTCCGTCGAGCTTGATGTAGACCTCGTCTCCTGGCTCCAGATGCAGCACGGCGCTGTTACTGGCGTAGTCATAGTTCTGGTCCGCATCCTGGGCTATGGCGCTGGCACGTACCTGCAGGAAGGCACACAGACACACACACACACACAGTCATGCACGAATCATACATATTAAGACATATCTCAAAAGCACAGAACATGTGAAGCTCTGCTGACGGCCATTAGAACCTGAAATATTTATGATTTATATTTTATATTTATGACAAGCTATGCTTGGTAGTAGAATGTAGCTGGGCAGGTCAGACAGTGACCAGTAGTGATGGCCAAATGAAGCCTCATGAAGCATTTTCTTTACTTTCTGAGCCCACTAGATGGCGCTTTTTGTTCAACAAAAGGTTGAAAGCACACTGAATTGCCATTCTTTGAGCCTCTCTCTTTAAACCATGAGCGCCATCTAGTGGGCTCAGAAAATAAAGAAAATGCTTCACGAGGCTTCGTTTGGCTATCACTAGTGACCAGTCATCAGCCAGAGTGGACAGGCTGATTAACGTAGAATGTGTTTGCATGGACATGAAAAACTTGTTTCTGAAGGCGGCGGCAGCTCAGTCCATCGGGACCTGGTTTGGGAACTGGAGGGTCACCAGTTTAAGTCCTTGTTTGGACCAAATATGGAGTGTGGACTACTAGCTGGAGAGTTCGCCTCCTGGGTGCTGCCGAGGTGCCCTTGAGCTGCTCGGGACACCTGTCCGTGGCAGCCCCCTCACTCTGACATCTCCCCATTTAATGTATGTATAGGTCATGTTTGTGCATGTGTGTGAATTTCCCCTCAGAGATTAATAAAGTATATCTTCTTCTTCATTATCCAGGGTAGGATCATATTTAAAATGTGGTGTTTACTGGGGAAAAAATCGATATAGTATCATATTATGATATTTTACAGGACAATATTGTATTGATACACGGACGCCAACACCAAAACAAACCAACAATGGGAGATGGGAGTGACAGGAAATATTAAACACCGTACTGGACATTTTAGCCCCGTCTCCACCAAACCCTTTCAGAACCAGCAGTAAGCCTTCAGACATGGTACCTAGACCCTCGGTGTGTTCAGACAGTCCTCTTAAATGTGGGCGGGGTTGTTGTCACTCACTGCTCCGTCCAGCACTCGCTGTATTTCCTCA